>NC_069502.1:175977584-176140084 GCF_027579735.1 Bombina bombina | reverse complement strand
TAAAGATATCAAGAGAACGAAGACAAATCTATAATAGGAGTAAATTAGAAAGTTGATTAAAATTACATGCTCTATCTGAATCAAGAAAGAAAAAATTTGGGTTCAGTGTCCCTTTAATATTGGTAGATCTAGTTTTTCGCTTACTTACAGGTTAGACATTTCTATAATGAAATTCAGACTAAATATTCCCCAACTTGGCATCTAAATAAAATTGCAAATGTAATTCACATTTCTGTCCTACAAAGTTCAACTACATATAAGTTACTTGGTCCATACATGGCATAGTTACATTCCGGACATTGCTAATGAAGAAATTACAAACAGTTTTACTGTGGTAGAGAAAGCAGCATTCTCTATTGCATGGAGGGAGTCACACTTTAAACTAGTTAATAAACTTTACATAACCCCTGATAGACTATCTAAGGGGTATTAAGATAGCTCTATAACTTGCTCTAGGTGTAACGCCGATTCTTCTGATCTGTTTTTGGTATTGTCCAAAGATCTTGCAATTCTGGTTCAATATAACTACTGGCTTAATAAATACTTAGGAGAATATCATTGCAACCTAAACATATTCTTTCTTTCTATACAAGGAATCTCATATAGATCTTAATTTAAGACTTATCATTATCAACACATCTATATAAATAGAGCAGAATTTGATACATAAAAAATGGAAACCTAAAAAAGCCCCAACTATGCAGCTCATACTCCATCTGTATACGCAAGCATATAAATAAAAAAAGACAAGATGAACCTTGCATGTATAAATATATAAAACCATCTTATAGCTATAAAGTATGGGAGTCTGCACAATATAGAGTATGGGAGACTGCACAATATAGAGTATGGAAGTCTGCACAATATAGAGTATGGGAGTCTGCACAATATAGAGTATGGGAATCTGCACAATATAGAGTATGGGAATCTGCATAATATAGAGTATAGGAGTCTGCATAATATAGAGTATGGGAGTCTGCACAATATAGAGTTGCGGAGTCTGTACAATATAGAGTTCGGGAGTCTGCACAATATAAAGTTTTTGAGGCTGCACAATATAGAGTATGGAAGTCTGCACAATATAAAGTTTGGAAGTCTGCACAATATAGATTTTAGGAGTCTGTACAATATAGAGTTTGGGAGTCTGCACAATATAGAGTTTGAGAGTTTGCACAATATAAAGTATAGGGATCTGCACAATATAGAGTATAGGAGTCTGCACAATATAGAGTTTGCACAATATAGAGTTTGGGAGTCTGCACAATATAGAGTTTGAGAGTTTGCACAATATAACGTTTTGGAGTCTGCACAATATAAAGTTTGGGAGTCTGCACAATATAGAGTATGGAAATCTGCACAATATAAAGTATGGGAGTCTGCACAATATAAAGTATATGAGTCTGCACAATATAGAGTATAGGAGTATGTACAATATAGAGTTTGGGAAGTTTGCACAATATAGATTTTAGGAGTCTGTACAATATAGAGTTTTGGAGTCTGCACAATATAGAGTTTAGGAGTCTGCACAATATAAAGTTTGGAAGTCTGCACAATATAGATTTTAGGAGTCTGTACAATATAGAGTTTGGGAGTCTGCACAATATAGAGTTTAGGGGTCTGCAATATATAGAGTTTGTTAAATGCACAATATAAAGTTTGGGAGTCTGTACAATATAGAGTTTGGGAGTCTGCACAATATAGAGTTTTATATAGAGTTTGGGAGTCAATGCAATCTATTATTAATAAAATCTTCAGAATACGTCACAGATTATCAGGGAGAGAACCGCATTCCTAGGTTTTGTTGAGGCACAGGCAAGTCTTAGGAACCTTTAGTCGTCTTTCAATTCTAACATTCACATTCCTGTTATTCCTACATGCAGCTCATACTCCATCTGTATACGCAAGCAAATAATTTATACAACTGCTGTGCTGGTAATTTCCCAATCACTGTGCCTTGCACATAGTTCAGGGATCCCTGTATTTATTTGCTGCACTCTATTCCGTAGTGTCCAGTTGCCCATCTACCTCTTAAGTTCAGTACCCGGCAGTCTGGGACGGTGGGTGCGCATAGTTCATTTTCCTCTATTCAGTCAGTCACGCGACCACAGCATCTACCTCCAGATATCCCGCTCAGACAGCAGGCTCCACCTCCACAGACACTTTCACACTATTCCTGCACAGATAGGTTGAGCGCAACTTAAGCAAAGCCCCACACCCTCTCACATAGCTACATTTAAAGTTGCAGCTAGGCGCTGTGTCCACACCACTACTACAGGCAGGGAGCCGCATTAAAAAAAATATTCCCTCATGTGGCACTAGCCACGTCAGGCATTTTGCACCCCTGAGAATAATGCGCCCAGGGCAACCACCCCTGTGCCCCCTCCCACGCTACGCCACTGGTCTCAGTCAGCCCCTGTCTGTTAATATATTTATACACATATAAAAACATAAATACATATGTCTATATATATATATATATATATATATATATATATATATATATATATATATATATATATATATGTATATATATACACATATATACACTAACCGGACACTTTATTAGGTACACTTTGCTAGTACCAGGTTGGACCCCCTTTTGCCTTCAGAACTGCCTTAATTCTTCGTGACATAGATTTAACAAGGTGTTGGAAACATTCCTCAGACATTTTGGTCCATATTAACATGATAGCATCACACAGTTGCTGCAGATTTGTTGCCTGTACATCCATGATGAAAATTTCCCGTTCCACCACATCCCAAATGTGCTCTATTGGATTGAGATCTGGTGACTGTGGAGACCATTGGAGTACAGTGAACTCATTGTCATGTTCCAGAAGCCAGTTTGAGATGATTTGAGATTTGTGACATGGTGTATTATCCTGCTGGAAGTAGCTATCAGACGATGGGTACACTGTAGTCATAAAGGGATGGACATGGTCAGCAACAATACTCAGGTAGGCTGTGACATTTAAACAATGCTCAATTGGTACTAAGGGGCCCAAAGTGTGCCAAGAAAATATCCCCCACATCAATACACCACATCCACCAGCCTGAACCGTTGATACAAGGCAGGATAGATTAATGCTTTCATGTTGCTTACGCCAAATTCTGACCCAACCATCTGAATGTTGCAGCTGAAATCAAGACTCATCAGATCAGGCAACATTTTTCCAATCTTTATTTTCCAATTTTGGTGAGTTTCCTATTCTTAGCTGACAGGAGTGGCACCCGGTGTGGTCTTCTGCTGCTGTAGCCCATCTGCTTCAAGGTTCAACGTGTTGTGCATTCAAAGATGGTTTTATGCATACCTTGGTTATAACGAGTGGTTATTTGAGTTACTGTTGCCTTTCTATCATATCAAACCAGTCTGCCCATTATCCTCTGACCACTAACATAAGCAAGGCATTATTTTGTCCACAAAACTGCCGCTCACTGGATATTTTCTCTATTTTGGACTATTCTCTGTAAACCCTAGAGATGGTGGTGCGTGAAAATCCAGTAGATCAGCAGTTTTTTAAATACTCAGACCAGCCTGTCTGGCATCAACAACCATGCCACGTTCAAAGTCACTTAAATGCCCTTTCTTCCCTATTCTGATGCTTGGTTTGAACTCCAGCAAGTCGTTTTCACCATGTCTAGAAGCCTAAATGCATTGAGTTGCTGCCATGTGATTGGCTGATTAGCAATTTGTGTTACCAAGCAATTGAACAGGTGCACCTAATAAAGTGGCCAGGGAGTGTATATGTATGTATGTATGTATATATATATATATATATATATATATATATATATATATATATATATATATATATATATTTGAACATATATATGTATGTATCTCAATGTAAAGGCCCTTTGTCTGCCCCATATCTTTGAGCCCTTATAACTATTATGTGCAATATTTTTTTTAAATAAGTTTTATTAGATAGTGTTAATATGAGTGTAACTATGCCTTGTAATGTATTTTTGATGTGTTTTGTGACACTATTACTTAGAACTATAAAAAAAAAAAAAAAATATATTAATACTCATTTTTTAATCTCTAAGTTGCTCTCTGTCTGAGCGCCACCCAGAACCACTTCTTTTCCTTTATTACTTTCAACTCGTAATACGAGTGGTGAGCCCAATAAGCCCAATGAGTGCAAACCTTTAAGTGATACCGCTTATCACTGGGGCACAAACATCTGTGCCCTATTCGCTATCTAGCCCTTAATATTGTATTCTTGTACTCTTATTTAGTTAATGATTCTGATGTATCTGACAGTTTAATGTCTTTACTCTCACTGTGCCTTAAATTAACGTATTAAGCTAGACTGTGTGAATGAAGATGATTTGTATGAAGAATTTGGTTTACCAAACTGTATCAAATTTTTAAATAAAGTGTTTTTTTTCCTTTCTTAGACTCCCTTATTTTCTTCAAAAAAAGTTGGCAACCTTATTCGCTGGATAGAGCAGAAACTTCACAGACATGCACAAGGGTCCCACTGATGACATCACGATCTGAGCTACATCTAGGCACCTTGCTGAATAGTATTGACAGTCTGCTGAATACAGCTAGTGAGCCTTTTGTGAATCGATGCCATATCCAGCCCAACTTGTGATGTCATCAGTGGGCGGAGCTTGGCAGCCATTTTAAAGTGGCCAGAAACAATATTAATTTTAAAATAACCTTTTAACTTTTCCTGCTGCATGATATAGAAAAGGTGCAGGAGGATATTTACAGCTTAATCTAAGGTAAAACTTTAAGATGACTAAGGTGTAGAAGACTGTCCCTTTAACAAAATTTTCGTATTGGGAAAAGTTTAGATCGGATCCAAGCAGATAGCAGGATCCAGAAAATCTACTCACGGTTCCTGAAGTATGGACATCCATCTTCATCCAGGCGGCGAGACGCCTTCATCCAGGCGTCGACATCTTGATCCATCACGGGGGCATCTTTTTTTCTTCATCCCGGTGTCGCGGAGATGTGGAGGCATGGAGCATCTTTGCCGGCGGCGCAGACATCCAGTGTGGAGGATCCTTTTCATACGGTCACAGCCGTACACTGAAGCTTGAATGCAAGGTATCCATTCAAATATGGGGTACCTTGCATTCCTTTTGGCTGACATTTTCAAATAAGCCAATAGGATGAGAGCTACTGAAATCCTATTGGCTGTTCAGTGAGAGTAAAGTTTGTAAATCTGTCTGTACAGTGAGAAGTCGATTTATGAAGCAGCGGATGCTGCTTCCGACCCACTCCATTTCAGGTCCGCCTGAAGCGGAAGTTAAGAAGCTACTCCTAAACTCGTTCTCCCACCTCTGAGGCTGCGGACAGCAATCAGTCTGATCGGATACGATTGGGTTGATTGACACCCCCTGTTAGCAGTCGATTGGCTGCGAATGTGCAGGGGACGGCATTGCACAAGCATTTCACTAGAAATGCTTGTGCAGTGATAAATGCCAACAGCGTATGCTGTCGGCATTTATTGATGTGCAGCGGACATTAATAAATCGGCCCCAGAGAGTGAAGTTTGTAAATCAGTCTGTACAATGGGTTTTTGAAAACATGGTCTGTACAGTGAGTTCTGTTACTCTGGACTATCTTTAAAACCTTGTCACTTAATGGTTTCCTGATTCACAGAATGAGAACTGTTAAAATCCTGTTATAGAAGATAAGATTAGCTACTTTCTTCTTATGCAAATAATATTCTGCAGTATTCTTCTTGATTTTAGATAAAAAACCTCACAAAAATGAAAAACAAGGTTTTATTCATGAATTTAAAACATAATTAAAGTTTGAAAATCATTATTGATCAAACCTGCCCAGTATACGCATTATGCCCACATACAAATGACATTCATATTGTTAAACACATCATAAACGTCGCACTATCCAATTGCAAAATACACACATGGTCTCCATTAAAGGGATAGTAAAGTCAAAATTTAAACTTATGATTCAGATAGGGCATGCAATTTTAAACAACTTTTCAATTTGTTTTTATCATCAAATTTGCTTTGTTCTCGTGGTAATTTTTTTTTGAAAGCTAAACCTTGGTAGGCTCATAGTCTGATTTCTAATCCCTTGAATGATGCCTCTTATCTCAGTGAATTTTGCAGCTGTTCACAGTTAGACAGTGCTAGTTCATGTGTGTCATATAGATACCATTGTGCTCACCCCCATGGATTTATGCATGTGTCAGAACTGATTGGCTAAAATGCAAGTTTGTAAATAGCACTGAGATAAGTGGGCAGTCTGCAAAGGCTTAGATACAAGGTAATCACAGAGGTAAAAAGTGTATTAAAGGGACAGTCAAGTCCAAAATAAACTTTCATGATTCAAATAGGGCGTGTCATTTTAAACAACTTTTCAATTTACTTTTATCACCAATTTTGCTTTGTTCCCTTGGTATTCTTAGTTGAAAGCTAAACCTAGGAGGTGCATATGCTAATTTCTTAGACCTTGAAGGCTGCCTCTAATCTGAAAGCATTTTGACAGTTTCCCCCACTAGAGGGTGTTAGTTAATGTGTTTCATATAGATAACATTGAGCTCACGCACGTGAAGCTCCTAGGAGTGAGCACTGATTGGCTAAAATGTAATTCTGTCAAAAGAACTGAAATAAAGGGGAATTCTGTAGAGGCTTAGATACAAGGTAATTACAGAGGTAAAAAGTATATTAATATAACTGTGTTGGTTATGCAAAACTGGAGAATGGGTAAGGGATTATCTATCTTTTTAAACAATAAAACATTTCAAGTAGACTGTCCCTTTAACTTTTTTTATAGTTTACAGCATATTGAAATACTAGATATATCAAGTTTTTTTGTTTAACAAATGGTAGTACCTGAAAACGTTTTAAGCATTTTAATAATCATATTAGTCATCCACAATAAGGCATGCCAGGTTGTGTATTGTGGTGGGATATTGGAACATTTCTGTGCGTCTAGTCCCGTAGCCCACAAATATGTTTCATTATCACATTTACCCACATCCTTAACATGCTTTTTTGAAATAAAGAAACTAAAAAATATTCTGACCTTTTTTTATTTTTTATTTTAAGGTATTACCACTAATTTTCACATAAAAGTAATGCAAACAGGACAGCTGTGAAGAACACAAGATAAACATTCTATTCAAGTCAGAAAGGTTTATTAGAAAAATATTAAAGATGTCTATAGATTTAAAATAAAAAAAATTTGAATTGTTTTATTTTTAAGAAAACATACGGCTAGATTACGAGTTGTGCGTTAAGGTAAAAAAGCAGCGTTAACAGGTCCTAACGCTGCTTTTTTACGTCCGCTGCTATTACGAGTCTTGCAGGTATAGGTGTACCGCACACTTTTTTGGCCTTACCGCAAACCAACTTACGTAAGTTTCGTAAAGCCTTTTTTCTATGGGACTACCATAGCGCCGGTATTACGAGTTTGTCCTGGGAGGCCAAAAAGTGAGCGGTACAGCCTCTACCACCAAGATTCGTAATGCATTTTAAAGTCAGTAGTTATGAGTTTTACACTACAAATCTGTAGCATAAAACATAACTAAAGTGCTAAAAAGTACACTAACACCCATAAACAACCTATTAACCCCTAAAACGAGGCCCTCCCGCATTACTAAAATAAAATTATTAACCCCTAATCTGCCGCTCCGGACATCGCCGCCACTAGAATAAACATATTAACCCCTAAACCGCCGCACTCCCGCCTTGCAAACACTAGTTAAATATTATTAACCACTAATCTGCCGTCCCTTACATCACCGCCACCTACCTACATTTATTAACCCCTAATCTGCCACCCCCAACGTCGCCGCCACTATACTAAAGTTATTAACCCCTAAACCTAAGTCTAAACCTAAAACCCCCTAACTTAAAAATAATTTAAATAAATCTAAATAAAATTCCTATCATTAACTAAATAATTTCTATTTAAAACTAAATACTTACCTATAAAATAAACCCTAAGCTAGCTACAATATAACTAATAGTTACATTGTAGCTAGCTTAGGGTTTATTTTTATTTTACAGGCAAGTTTGTATTTATTTTAACTAGGTAGAATAGTTACTAAATAGATATTAACTATTTAATAACTACCTAGCTAAAATAAATACAAATTTACCTGTAAAATAAAACCTAACCTAAGTTACAATAACACCTAACACTACACTACAATTAAATACATTCCCTACATTAAATACAATTAAATAAATTAAATAAAATTAGCTAAATTACAAAAAAAACAACACTAAATTACAGACAATAAAAAACAAATTCCAAGATATTTAAACTAATTACACCTAATCTAAGAGCCCTATCAAAATAATAAAGCCCCCCAAAATAAAATAAAAAACCCTAGCCTAAACTAAACTATCAATAGCCCTTTAAAGGGCCTTTTGCAGGGCATTGCCCCAAAGAAATCAGCTATTTTACGTGAAAAAAAATACAAACAACCCCCAACAGTAAAACCCACCACCCACACAACAGACCCCCCAAATAAAACCCTAACTAAAAAAAACCTAAGTTCCACATTGCCCTGAAAAGGGCATTTGGATGGGCATTGCCCTTAAAAGGGGATTTAGCTCTATTGCTTCCCAAAGCCCTAACCTAAAAAATAAAACCCACCCAATACACCCTTAAAAAATCCTAACACTAACCCCCGATGATTCACTTACCGGGAGAAGTCTTCATCCAAGTGGCAAGATGTCCTCAACGAAGCCGGCAGAAGTGATCCTCCAGACGGGCAGAAGTGATCCTCCAGACAGGCAGAAGTCTTCATCCAGACGGCATCTTCTATCTTCATCCTTCAGACGCGGAGCGGCTCCATCTTCAAGACATCCGGCACGGAGCATCCTCTTCAATCGATGACTTCTTTGGAATGAATATTTCTTTTAGTGACGTCATCCAAGATGGCGTCCCTTAGATTCTGATTGGCTGATAGAATCAGCCAATCGGAATTAAGGTAGAAAAAATCCTATTGGCTGATGCAATCAGCCAATAGGATTGAGCTGGCATTCTATTGGCTGTTCCAATCAGCCAATAGAATGTGGGCTCAATTCTATTGGCTGATTGGATCTGATTTTCTACCTTAATTCCGATTGGCTGATAGAATTCTATCAGCCAATCGGAATCTAAGGGACGCCATTATTTAGTTTTATATAGGAATTATTTAGTTAATGATAGTGATTTTATTTAGATTTATTTAAATTATATTTAAGTTAGGGGGTTTAGGGTTAGACTTAGGCTTAGGGGTTAATAAATTTAGAATGTTGGGAACGGCAGATTAGGGGTTAATAAATGTAGGTAGGTTGCGGCGACTTTGGGAGTGGGAGATTAGGGGTTAATAAATATAATGTAGGTGTCGGCGATGTTGGGGGCAGCAGATTAGGGGTTCATAAGTATAATGTAGGTGGCGGCGATGTCCGGAGTGGCATATTAGGGGTTAATAAATATAATGTAGGTGTTGGTGATGTCGGGGCGGCAGATTAGGGGTTAATAAGTGTATGATTAGGGGTGTTTAGACTCAGGGTTCATGTTAGGGTGTTGGGTGTAAACATAAATGTTGTTTCCCCATAGGAATCAATGGGGCTGCGTTACTAAGCTTTACGATGCTTTATTGCAGGTGTAAGACTTTTTCTCAGCCGGCTCTCCCCATTGATGTCTATGGGGAAATCGTGCACAAGCACATACAACCAGCTCACCGCTGACTTAAGCAGCGCTGGTATTTGAGTGCGGTATGGAGCTCAATTTTGCTATACGCTCACTTCTTGTCTTTTAACGCCGGGTTTATAAAAACCTGTAAAACCAGCGCTGTAGGTAAGTGAGCGGTGACAATAACGTGCAAGTTAGCACCACACCCCTCATAACGCAAAACTCGTAATCTAGCCCATAGAAAGAAGCAAGTTGTACATACAGAGTATCACCATTAATTCCTAATAGGATGTGTCATATTGTGGGGCATGCTGGGCTGCTTTTTTTGTAATATTGTATTACTTTAACAAAATTACTCAACAAAGGTTTACGGGCATATGCTTCTTTTTTTTTTTTTGCTTCTTTTAACTTAGATTTATTTTTGTTGTAAATCTCATCAACACTTTTCTTGAAATCATCCATTAAAATCTATAGACCTCTTGTTTTATGGTAACTCCACCGACACAATTGTAATTATGATAGTGCCATGCTTCAGTAATGTGACTATACATCCATAGATACACACACACCTTTATAATACAGATATCAGGATTTTTTTCTTCAAAATATTTATTGTGAGAAATATAACATTACAGTGGTAAGAAATTGCAATTATATCAACAATTTGTACAAACATACATGTTCTTTTCTTCTTGTTGTTATTTGTTCCTTTTTTTTACTGTGTCTATGGAAGTCTTAGTTGTGTGCAGGAACAGAAAACCTTTGTGAAGATCCAATGATGATTATCAGCCAACGTTGTAGGGGACATTCAGTTCAATGCAATGTGAAGAACATGTAAAAGGCCAACTAATGCTGTTCATATTAAACTAGAACTTATAAACAAGGTTTGATCAATAAATAAATAGAGTTTGCACCCCCAGCAAATGTGTATGTGCAGTTTCTTGGTATGGTGGGGGAAGTAAGGGCTGATGGGGTGGGGGGAAGCAGGGTTAAGGAGGAGAAAGAGAAAAAAGGGGGGTGTAGGATTATTAGTGTGGGGTTTGATATCTATAGACGTAGTTAGTAGCATGATTACTAATTGCTGTGCTATTGTTTTTCATGTTGTTCCTGCAGCTCTCTTTAAAGCTTATTATTATAAAGTTATTATGTTAACTCATTACAGAAGCCAGTTGGTAAAACTCTACATCTTTATACTGGGTGCCTCCATCTTAGTCTGCACGTATTGTTGCATCCTGGGAAAGAAGCAGTGCACTTTCACAGATCAGTGATGTTACCTGTTTTTTTAAAGCCTCACCTTGCACTTTGGGGTAGCTTTGGGTTAGCAGTAGATTTACATTTGTTCAGTATTTTTTTTTTTACAAACTTTAAAAGTTACTGTGACAGCCCTGGCTATATCAAACATGAGTGTATGTTTAATTCATTGTAATGTTCATTTGATCATTATGTTTTGCATGTTTTAGTTGGCTGTTAGAAAATAGAGTCTGTTCTGTCTATAATAAAGCAGTTCTTCATCACACTGACAACTGAGCGCTGTCTCTTTTGTTTGGGGTATTCCGAGTTCTATTCTACCAAAGATCCCCAACTTGCTGTAATAGCATAACTGTCCTTGTAAGGACAATTCAACACGTTCCAGCTGAAGGAGTCACTGCTGATTCTAACTCACTGCAGTGAAAGTAAATTACCTGCCATTCCCCTCTTCAGCCTAGAGAGAGACTGTAAATGAGACCAGCTTCCTGGGGGAGATACGGTCACTGACCTGACCCCGGTCTCAGCAACGGTTCAGAGAATTTAAGCTCCTGATGATATCGCTGGGGGAGAGAGTGTTCCAGGGGTCAGTATTGTCACAGTTACATAACAAATATAATCAGGAATAATATAGAGAAATGCAGCCACTGCAAAAACATGCAGCTCCCTCTCTGTATTATGCTTGCTGAACAAAAGTGCATGATAAGGCTTATCAAGGAGGCAACAATATCACTGATCTGTGAATGTCACAAACTCACCTTAATAAACTTAATACATTGTATAACTCGTTCTGCCACTTTGTGCTACAATGTAACTACAGGACCCACCATTGTGACATGCTAAATGAACTAAACTGGCTGTCGCTGGAATCCAGACGCACCCTCCATCTTTCCTGCCTTGTCTTTAAGAGCCTTTCTGGAAAGCTCCCACCCTACCTGAGCAGAATGCTCTCCCCGGCTATTCCCACCTCCTATAACCTCCGACGGCGATCCAGTACCAGCACATTATTTAGTCTGCCTCAATACAAAAAGAAAGCAGCTCGATCCTCCTTTTCCTACCGAGCGCCACAGTTATGGAATGACCTCCCGCACACTTTCAAACCTTCCCCAAGTCTAATATCCTTTAAGAGATCCCTCTCTACATATCTCAAAACAGAATGTGCCTGTCATGGTTGATTATATATTTCTTACCTGTTCTATGTAAAATTTTGCAGATATTGTGTATTATTATTGATTTTGAATTTTATTGTACCCTATTGTATCAATGCAATGTTTTGTGGACCCAGGACATACTTGAAAACGAGAGAAATCTCAATGTATCCTTCCTGGTAAAATATTTTATAAATAAATAAAAATAAATAAATGTGCACCAAAAAAACATCCATCTTTCAAACAGCAGAAGTTTTAATTCTAAAACACCCTTCAATTCAAAATTGGCTTTAATGTACGTCTAAGGAAGAAAGTTATTTTTCTTATATTCAGAATATACTAAAACATACAATATGAACATTTCTTTTGTATAGGTGTAAAATATGCAGTGAAGAAAGGTAAATGAGTTTTCAAGGCTAGAAGAGAAAAGTAGCCAACTGGTGCTGAGAAATAATTTTGTGTAGGTGAAACAGAATAAAGTTTTCAAATTCAAAAGGAGGAGACAAGTGGTATATGTTATCAGAAAGCTGAAGTTAGCAATTAATAGAGTAAGGGTAAATTGACAAAAGAAATCCAATTATTTCTCCTTGAGTCATGGAGACAGCACAGATATTCTCAGTTGTGTCTTGTGCTCTGTTTAGTTACAGTTGATAAATAACATAACCAAACAACCTAGCAATAAAGCTGGTATAAATCTTTTACCAAAGCTCCAAGCCACTGGCATATTGCAGTATTGTCACAGCTAGCAGCTTCCCCTTTAGGGTAGATATCCAGGTTTAGAGACAACAACCAGGGACTGATTCATCTCTGCCAATGACCACTCAGTCTGAGGATGCTTACTGCTCACACAACCCTGTTCACTGCACACTCACTGCTCCTCTGAAGCCAGCTCCACCCATAACGTACCCATAAGTTTACTACCCACAAGTCATCTCACCTTCCTGCCATAGAAAGCTTTTGTAACATTTTTGGAGGTTATACTTTACTATCAACTGCTACTTTTGAAAACCTTTTTAAAAAATTATTTTTATTTTATATTTTTTAGCATTTTTAAGGCTATAATGTTTATATAAATATGATGATATTGTAGTTATAAATATTTGAATAAATAAAAGAAAATATGAATCTATATTAAAAAAAAATGCAATATACTTATAATTTGTGGTTAAGCACAGTATGGGTGTCCCATGTTTTTTCTAACTCATCATAGTCATCATAATTAGGTTTTAAAACTGAAAAATGTAAGCCCTTCCTGGTGTCATTTGTCTTTGGATTATTTTACATTGTATTTCAAAGGTAATTAGCATCCTTTAGTGACCAAGTAGGTGTTGTCATGGTAACACTACAAGACGTTATAGTAGATCCCTTTTGCATGCATTCAGAGGAGAACACTATTGTTTACACCAACACATCTGGTCAAGTTTTCACTAAATATTTTCAGCTCTATTTTAATATGTCAAAAAGGGGCTCAATATTTTTTTTAAAAATGATAGCCAATGATACTAGAAAACAATAATAAAATAATTATGGCATCAGTTTTAGAAAATCTATAACTTATCTGATGGAATTTATTACAAATTGTTTCCGTTCGTGTATTTTGCAAATGAATTGCTAGACATGTTGAGGTTAATGCTGGTTAGATCATGCATGATAAAATTATATTATAAAATGGAACTATGGCATCAAAATGATTCTATAAATGTCTGCTTAGTGCATAGATCTGATTTTGGTTGTAGCCTTCAATTAATTATACTTTTATATTCACTGAATATTGGACCCTTAAAGGAATAAATTGGTACACTAAGGTAATATATCAGTCTTCTTCACATAAAATGTTGTCAACCAGGTGGCCTTATGAAGCAGCTGGGCTTGGGCAGTGTAATACTTTGCAATATTATAACCTTTTCTGTTATTTATAAATGTTAAACTTTTCAAAGCACAAATTAATTGAATAATTTAACATAAATTGATTTAATAATAATTTGTGCAACAAATATCAAAAAGCTCATTTTAGTTTAACATTGGCTTAAATTGCAACTGGTTGGTCAGTTAAATCGGCCTGGTGGTGTTCCCATTAGATAGGTCCTGTAGAGAACACTGTGTAAAATATGTAAACTTGTTTCTTGCTATATGTTTAATCACTTAAACATTTAAAACATTTTGTAAAACCCTTTAAAAAAACCTGAAACATCTTAATATAATGTCTTGCTTCCTGATGTCCTTATACCATATCTCCTGAATGGACCTTCACCTATATGTTTAACACTGTTTGATAATTATCTGCATGTTTACGGCTGCAGATGGGCCCTTTTTCAATGTCGACATGAACACATTCAGCCATTTTTATTGTTTATCTACAGCACTTATTACATTATCCTGTTGGTGAAAAATTATCCTATACTTTAACTTAACCAGTACCAGTCCTGTTTTTCTGACCACAATCCAGGTTCTTGATACTTGACAACACATTTACAAGGCAATTTTTAACCAACATCTAAAAGTACTTGATAACCCCCCCCCCCCCAGACACCCCTTTCAGAATTATTACAAAGTACCCCAAAATATTTTAGATGGTTACATTGGTTTTGCTTACGGATAAAACACATTAATATTATCATATTGGATGATGTTAGGAAGAAATATCACACAACAGATACAAGTGCTACCAACTCAATCAAATAAAACTACATTATTATAAATAAGAACTTTTACAAAAATAAAAATTAGCCAAATCGATAACCCAATAAACACCCATGCTCACTATACCCATAATGCCAGTGTTCAAATCTGTTAATACATACACACATGGCTCTATTGTTTTTTAGCACGTTACCAATTAGCAATGTTTTAAACTATTAAAAGGGATCAGTAAACACACATGCCCTTCAACTTGACATTTTCTTTGTCAGTAATCTTTACCATTTGAGGGGTTTTTTATAACAAGAATTTGTATTGAGGTTTCCAAAACATACATGAAATAAGACTTAAACATTGCAAAAATATGATCCTTTTAGACCAATCAAAGCAGTTGCACATCCATGGACATGTAAATTATCAACATTTGTAGTATACATGATAAATCAGACTGAATTATAGTGAAACATACTAATAGAGTGTGCCTTGCAAATAAGTTTTTCCGAAAAGGATACAATGAAAAATAGTGAAAAAATAATGTTGAGTCTATGTGAGAGGGACCTCATTTTCTGTAGCATATGTTTTCTCATAGTAACTACAAGACGTTATATAGTATAGAACAGTGTTTTTCAACCAGTATGCCATGGCACACTAGTGTGCCGTGAGAGATCCTCAGGTGTGCCACGGCAGACTGACAACAGTGTGACATATTTTTTAAACTTTGCTTGTTTTTTACTCCCAGTGCAGGGGTAGTTTGTAGGAGGCATGGCATAACAGCACAATACATATGTGTGTGTGTGTGTGTGTGTATGTGTATATATATATATATATATATATATATATATATATATATATATTTATTAGGCTACAATGTGTGATTTTTTTAACATTTTGGAATGGTGGTGTGCCACAGGATTTTTTAATGTAAAAAAGTGTGCCACAGCAAAAAAAAAAGGTTAAAAATCACTGGTATAGAATAGTATATAATAAGATAGGGGAGATCAGCAGGCAAGAGCTGCTCGAAGTTGGAGGGGAGGAGGGGGGAGGCGGGGTTCTAATTGTTGATATAGTTAATAGGTAATTTGGGGTTAGCATTGAGCTCCTAATGAAATGAGTGTAATTGTTGGCTGAGTGCATATTAGTATAGCAGGTAAGATGTTAGTATGAGCATATTATGGAATATGAGTGGTAGCGATTAAATAGGGGACACTTGGGTCTTTTATTTAACTTGATGTGTGTGGGCTATAATGATATATAAAATGTCAGATAAATAGAGGTGTAGTAACATAGTATGGGGAAGATCTCCTCTTATTTGGGCAACCAAAAGAGGTTATAGGGATCTATTGTAGGCTGACACCTTGTAAGACAGATATGAGAAAAGTAGTTAAAGAATCCCTACTGTATATTTTCAACTAAATATTTAAAGGGACATTAAACACTAAATACATGCTAGATAGAATGATGCATTCAAAGAAAAGATTAGTCCATGACTAACATGTAGATGTATTTTTTAAAGTTTCATTAGTTGTTTAAAAAGTGACAAAATAAGTGTAAAGTTTTAGTGTCTATAAAACACTGGGAGCTGCCATGTTGTAACTTGTGTTACCTTCTCTGCTGTGGCCAATTAGGGTCAGTTATAAATAGGTCACTAGAGTATGCAGCCAATGGTTGTGCTGGATTTAACAGTGTTCTGCACTTCCATTTCTAACAGGAACTGAAAAGCTCACAATTTCAGAATGGAATTGCAGGCAAAGAGGACAAAATAAATAATGAAAGTATATTGCAGAGTTGTTTTATTATATTCAATTTATCATTTTATATTACCATCTCAAAGTGTTTAATGTCCCTTTAAGAAGAGGTTACAGTGGGCTATTGTAAGCTAGCTCACTATATGACATATATGATAAGGACCGTATAAGATCTTTTTAGTTATTGTCAGCAAATCAAATTTGATTTAGGCAAGATATATCTTAGTGAGCAAGAGGTTATTCTGCTGTGGGAATTGGCAGGAAATAGTCAATTGTACGTACATTATACCTGACTAGAATGTTCCTCAAAGTGAGCAAAATAGAGCCCGTATTTTAAAATATAGGCTAATGAGAATAGTGTATAACCTCAATGGTCAGAGAAAAAAAAAACATAACCTCATTATAACCTACCATATGTAAGCAAAGTAATGGTCAGTTATAAAATGTTTGACCCAGAATATGTAAAAAGGACGCAGATATAAAACTTGCCTTAGAAAGAGTAGAATATCCTATATAATAAAAGGTCAAGTGTGTTTGTCCGAAGCTGTGATGCGCAGTAGAGACTGCGCGCGCGAGGACAAACACACCTGGCCTTCCAACTGACCTGGCATCTGGCGTGTGATGGAGAGGACATGGCCAGACAAGTGCGACGTGGGCATGGCCCAGGCGTAACCGGGGCAGGGCCGGACATGGCGCAGGCGGGGCCGACTGCCGAGAGACAGAGAGTTCTAAAGAGAAGGAGGATAGAGAGAGCAGAAGAGGGGGGATAAAGAGAGGGAGAGAGACAGCAAAAGAGGGGGAGAGAGAGCAAAAGAGAGGGGGGAGAGAGAGCAAAAGATAGGGGGGAGAGAGAGAGCAAAAGAGAGGGGGAGAGAGTAAAAGAGAAGGGGGAGAGAGAGCAAAAGAGGAAGAAGAGAGAGAGCAAAAGAGAGGGGGGAGAGAGCGCAAAATAGAGGGAGAGAGAGAGCAAACGAGAGGGAGAGAGAGCAAACGAGAGGGGGGAAGAGAGAGAGCAAAAGAGAGGGAGAGAGACAGCAAAAGAGAGGGAGAGAGAAAGCAAAAGAAGGGGAGAGAGAGCAAAAGAGATGGGGGAGAGAGCAAACAAGAGGGGGGAGCAAGAGAGAAAAAGAGAGGGGGGAGAGAGAGCAAACGAGAGGAGAGAGAGAGCAAACAAGAGGGGGGGAAGAGAGAGAGCAAAAGAGAGGGAGAGAGACAGCAAAAGAGGAGGAGAGAGAGAGCAAAAGAGAGGGAGAGAGACAGCAAAAGAGAGGGGGAGAGACAGCAAAAGAGAGGGGGGGAGAGAGCAAAAGAGAGGGGGGAGAGAGAGAGCAAAAGAGAGGGGGAGAGAGAGCAAAAGAGAAGGGGGAGAGAGCAAAAGAGAGGGAGAGAGAGAGCGCAAAAGAGAGGGGAGAGAGAGGGCAAAAGAGGGGGAAGAGAGAGAGCCAAAGAGGGGGGAGAGAGAGAGCAAAAGAGGGGGAGAGAGCAAAAGAGAGGGGGGAGAGAGAGAGCAAAAGAGAGGGGGGAGAGAGAGAGCAAAAGAGAGGGAGGAGAGAGAGAGCAAAAGAGAGGGGGAGAGAGAGCAAAAGAGAGGGGGGGAGAGAGAGCAAAAGAGAGGGTGGAGAGAGAGAGCAAGAGAGAGGGGGGAGAGAGAGAGTAAAAGAGAGGGGGGAGAGAGAGAGTAAAAGAGAGGGGAGAGAGAGAGAGAGAGAGAGAGAGAGAGAGAGAGCAAAAGAGAGGGGAGAAAGAGAGAGCAAATGAGAGGGGAGATACTTTGCACATAATCAAAATATGAAAAAACAGACTAAGAAGCTTGCTAAATGGGTCTAGGGGTTAACTTAAGTTTCTTACTGCTCCACTAGCATAAATAAACAAATAATTATAAGATATATCTTAAGTTCCAGATAACATGTATATAAAAATATATCAACAAGTGACAATAAGGGTTGGAAAACCTTTCCAGAAACTCGTTGTAACCTGGGCACTGTTACAAAGGATTGTAGTAAATATGCAGTGGCATTGGGAGTTATGGTAGTAGAGGCTGGGACCACGTGTACATAACATACACCTGCATGTAGGCTGAAATACCTAAATGTCTTAACCATGTGTATCAACAAATAGCTCAAGAAACTCTTAGCAGTTAGCGACCGACAGAAAGAGCAAGCAACTCCTCATAGGGTCTAAGATAAGCATCTAATGACAATGTATATGGATTATACAATTAAATACAATAGATTAATATCAAATAGTGCACCATATTATGCTGGACCTAAATGCACATCTTAAGCTTAGGTCTATATAAGAGAAAAGTCAGTATAGCAATATTTAAATCTATGAGCAACACTAACTATTGCAAGGGACCTTAATGCTCAGCCACACCCTATGAGATGTATTTGCATGCTAAAATGAGATGCAGTATAAGCAGTATCTACTAGGTTCACCTGGGCATGGTTTTCCAACTGGTTGTCTGGACTTATTATGGGAACCTGAATTGCTAAAGTATGAGGATGACTGTATGAGGAAGAAGATCAAATCATATGATGGCCATATGTACAGTGTGGATGGTTCCTATGTTGGGTCTCCATATTATCCATTGTGTGTTGTGGTAACCTAAGAATCAGCAAAGTTATACAAATACCATCCGGACCAGGAGAACTACTATGATAAGTTGCGTTAACACACCCACATGACGATTAAATATGAAAGCATGGTAAAGGAATATGTCCCCTGTCAATGTGGGGAGTAAGGTGGCTTAAAGGACCAGTCAACACAGTAGATTTGCATAATTAACAAATGCAAGATAACAAGACAATGCAATAGCAATTTGTCTGAACTTCAAATGAGTAGTAGATTTTTTTTTCTGTCATTTTTAAAAGTTATGTCCATTTCCACTACCCCTGTACCATGTGACAGCCATCAGCCAATCACAAATGCATACATGCTTATTCTGTGAATTCTTGCACATGCTCAGTAGGAGCTGGTGACTCAAAAAGTGTAAATATAAAAAGACTGTGCAGATTTTGTTAATGGAAGTAAATTGGAAAGTTGTTTAAAATTGCCTGCTCTATCTGAATAATTAAAGTTTAATTTTGACTTGAGTGTCCCTTTAAACGATATTAGGTTTCTCTTGGCTTTATGTAATGTTATGGATAAGAATCCAGCTTGTGCCCAAGATGATTAGGTGCCGATTTGCAACTCTGGGAGTCCTTATACTATATAAAGTAAGTTGTATGCAAGTGGAAAATGTGGGGTATGTAGTAGACTGTCTGATAACAAGCCCAATGCTTTAACTGTTCATTAAAGGGACATAATACTCATATGCTAAATCACTTGAAACTGATGCAGTGTAACTGTAAAAAGCTGACAGGAAAATATCACCTGAGCATCTCTATGTAAAAAAGGAAGATATTTTACCTCACAATCTCCTCAGCTCAGCAGAGTAAGTTCTGTGTAAAAAGTTATACTTCACCTACTCCCAGCTGCAGGTAAAAAAAAATAAAAAAAATGAAGAAATGAACAGCAGCCAATCAGCATCAGCAGTGCTGAGGTCATGAACTCTTACTGTGATCTCATGAGATTTGACTTAACTCTCATGAGATTTCATAGTAAGCTTCCTTTACCTGATTGGTGAAATAATAGGAGAGTTCACGAGGCTCATCCTTTCAGCTGTCCCAGGACAGACACACTAAAATGCTGCTTAGAAATCCTTTACAATGGGATGTGGCTACTGAGGAACTTTTGAGGTAAAATATCTTTCTTTTTTACATAGAGATGTTCAGGTGATATTTTCTAGTCAGCTTTTTACAGCTATACTGCATCACTTTCAAGTGTTTAAACATTTGGGTATTATGGCCCTTTAAGTGAAACTTAGTAAGTACAATAGTCTAAAATTCTCAGATTGCTTGGGGTTGATGGAATATTCAAACAGATATTCTGAAATGAACTCTTAGTCCCAATTTGAATATATCTCCCTATATCACAACATATAACAAATATAATTCTCATGTGAAATACAGTGGAGTCATATGTTTAAGATAAATACAAAGAGCTATGACTTGAAATATGTTATCCCAGAGACAAGAGTGTACATTAATAAAGAGTATCTAGTTAGATAGCTAAGGTGATAAAAATAATCCCAGCAATAAAACTGGGGACATCAAAACTGCAGTTATCATTTACCAGTCAATATAAGGAGTAATTTTAGGTAGATTATAATCTATAGGGATGGAGTCCCATGTAAGTGGATTTGACAATGGCTTGTCTACTGCATTAGTATCTCTATATCATTAAACTTTTTCTTATATTTATTAATATAACCAACTATAAAATAACACTGGTACTCTAATACTATGGGCTCGATGATTGAAAGCTCTCTGGGCTGGCGAGATTATTAAAGAATGCTCGCCAGTCCTTCTATTTCCCTTGTGTTATGATCTAAAGCCATTTTTTACCCTGAAAACAGGGTGTCTCGCTAAGGGGCGTATACTGCATTTTCATATGAAATGTGCACAACAAAATTAGTATTTTAAACATTATACAAAACAAATATTTGAATCATTCACACAAAAATAAGCAGGGAAAAATTGTATTGTTAAGGTGCATCAAAAATCGTAACAAAATTCGTCACCAAAAATCGTATGTTAACAAAAAGGTAAAATTAGTATCTAATTTACACAGGAATAAATCAAATGAAATATTCACAGCGTAAATCATAATTGTAGTACACTGAATGTGCAAAAATCACACCGAAATTTGAATTTATAAATACAAAATGCAAAGCATAATTGTTGTTTTTTCGTAAAATGGGCTGAACATGGGCGTTCCATGGGCGTATATCAAAATGTCTCACTAATCCCAGCGTAATTCTATAAAGATTTTCGCACTGCAGATATCACAGTTTTTTCTCGCCAACTAAAAGGTGGCGAGCTTTCGTCAAAACAATACGAACACTTATAACCCCAATAGAAAAACTAATGCATACGAACATATAGGCGAATGTAAGATGCTATAAGCAGAAAGCAGCGTAATGTGAGTTATATTGGCTGCAGGATTTTAATTTTAAAGTGCTCCCCCTGCTCTCTGCTAACTTCGCACTAAGGAGCAAAGTTTCCCTATCCAGCGAGCTTCATTACTTTTAATAGGAGCCATCTCGCAACTCACAGGGACTGCCCCTTTTTTACGATCATTGCACCAGGGCAGCCCTGCGAGTGTCAGCGAGAAAAAGAAGGTTTGAGCTGGCGAAGAATATATAATTGAGCCCTATATGTGTATTAATGCCTACAATAAATAAGAACATCATGAATAACCACATAGGCCAAGAGATAAAGAGGACAAAGAAAACCTCCTAGAGGCAGCTATCGTCATAGTGTAGTCAGGAAACCTAGACAGCTTAGACAAATGTTATTAGTTGGATAGATAATCTGGTCTCTGGCTATTGAACTGAACGAATATCAGGAGGACTATACGACTCCTGCCCTCACATGATGCGTCTGCTATGAGAAATTCTTGCTGGAGGCAGCTTCTATGGGATGTCTTCTGAGTCTTACGGTCCATATTTTGTCAGGGTTAAAGTCCCCAGCTACATAAAGGAGCCCAGCCACCTCTCCTCCTGCAGAAGAGCGATCAGGCCATGAATGCAAGTCCTGCACTGAAAGAACTTTGGAAGATAGTGTCGTCTTATATGATTCATTACAGGGAAATTCGGCTTCTATATGAGCAGATGTACAGTGGGAATCCGAGTTATATGAGCTGGGTTCTCTGTCATTCTCCATGTTGCTCTGTCTGACAGCAGGAGCGGGCTGCACTTAGTGTTATGGTGCGGTCGGGCCGGGCTGTGACTATACAGCTGGCCCGATGCGATGTGGAATAAAAACAGACCCGCTCAGCAGAGTACAGAGAGCGGGTCTGAAAAACTGGCATATTATTAAAAAATTAAAAGGGAATATGTGCAGAATTATATAACATTATATTTTAGGTTTACTGTCCCTTTAAATACCGACAGCGTATGCTGTCAGCATTTAGCGATGTCGGGCAGACATGATTTGCTACAGTGAATCATGTCCACCCGGCATTTGATAAATTGCCCCAATTGTGTGATTTTGGTCAGTGCTAGATTTAAAATGGAATTTTACCCATTGATCAAACTTTTGAAAATCACAATCATTTTCTTGTCCTTAAACCAGTTTCCTCCTTATTCAGTGGTAATCTTATTTACCGCTTAGTAACAAAGCATCTCTGCATCTCCGTTTGATTTTGCCTCCTTACAAGTGAAAATATTTGCTTTAGTTCTTGCCTTTCTCATATTTAATAGAGGGATAGTCCTAGCCTGGGAGCTCTACTCCATTCTCAATCTTGACCTGCCTCAAAGCCCACAGTAAATATGGCTGGACCCATATCCAACCCTAACATTGCACAATGTCCAAAAATCAATTGCAGGTTGTTGCAGCTCCTCCTACAAAACTCCTTTACTGATCCTCTTGGATACGTTGTGAGATATGATATAAGATAATAATTATAGGAAGTATTTAGTATATTACATGAATATCCCACTGATAATAATTTAAAACAATCTATAGGTGCCCTTTAGCATATATTTCATAACAATATATTATTAAAAAATCCATATGTTTAACTTTAATTTTGGTGTCTTCAGCAGCTCCCATATCATAGATTTACTATTAATTAAGCATGTGCACAGTTCACATGCACCAATTGCTTTATCCATTTTGGTTTACACATTTTGGGCTAGATTACAAGTCGAGCACAATTGACAACAAACGATGCATTATTCTGTGCAAGACCTCATGCGGGTATTAGACTTCAGTTAAAAGTATTTTTAATGCATCTAATATATAAAAAGTGTTTCTTATACTTTTAATGGAAAGTACACATCTGGGATCTTTAACATGAATATTGTACTACCAATAACACAATAAAGTTTTACCACATGAGCTCCAGTGATCTTAACGCTCTATACCTCTTGCTTACCACTTGAAATCTGGGCGTTATGACCCTTTTATTCAAATGTTTCCCTCTGCAGTTTTGTCTTTGTTTTTAAAAGGAATCATTACACACAAACATGTTCTTGATTCTGTTTTCTTCATCTGTATATATGGGCTAGCTTCCATTACCAGTGCCATGAAGATTACCACACTAATACCTCATCTACGTTTGTCTCCTGTAATTCAAACAGCCCCGCCCTAAAAAACTGACTCATAAGAAAGCAATATAGTTACGAAAGAGAGGGAAAAGAGGTGATTACTGTGAAAAGGAGTAAAACAATAAATTGATTTGTGTGTGTGCTGTATACCACAAGAAATAAACCTCAACATTAAGAAATTGCTTGGTTCTAAGACAATTGGAGATTCTGTTAAAGAAGTGATTTATTGTACTTGGTGTATGTATGTACCGCTTGCTTGTCATAGTGATTTTTTTGTCTGTAGACCCAGATATTTGAGTAAAGGAGATATCTTTAAAGGGACGTGGAAGTCAAAATTAATCTTTCATGTTTTAAAAAAAAAAAAAAAATCCAATTTAATTTTATTATCAAATTGACCTCTTTCAGGCAGAGTGCAGTAGTGTATGTGTCTTGAGCACTATTTGGCAGTGTTTGTACTAATTTTATACATACCAACGCACATGCATGTTCTGATCCTACAAAGTACGCTCCCAAAGAAATGAGCTACATTTTGACAAGGGATACAAAAGGCCTGATGATCTAAAGCTCTCCACTCAGGCAAGGTGATCTAAAGCTTTCCACTCAGGCAAGGTGATTTAAATCTCTTCGCTTAGGCAATATGATCTAAAGCTCTCCGCTCAGGCAAGGTAATCTAAAGCTCTCCACTTAGGCAAGGTGATCTAAAGCTCTCCACTTAGGCAAGGTGATCTAAAGGTCTCCACTTAGGCAAGGTGATCTAAAGCTCTCCACTCAGGCAAGGTGATCTAAAGCTATCCACTTAGTCAAGGTGATCTAAAGCTCTCCACTCAGGCAAGGTGATCTAAAGCTCTCCACTCAGGCAAGGTAATCTAAAGCTCTCCACTCAGGCAAGGTAATCTAAAGCTCTCCACTTAGGCAACATGATCTAATGCTCTCCACTCAGGCAAGGTGATCTAAAGCTCTCCACTTAGGCAACATGATCTAAAGCTCTCCGCTCAGGCAAGGTTATCTAAAGCTCTCCGCTTAGGCAAGGTGATCTAAAGCTCTAAGCTCAGGCAAGATGATCTAGAGCTCTCCGCTCAGGCAAGGTGATCTAAAGCTCTCCACTCAGGCAAGGTGATCTAAAGCTCTCCACTCAGGCAAGGTGATCTAAAGCTCTCCGCTCAGGCAAGGTGATCTAAAGCTCTCCACTCAAGCAAGGTGAGTTAAAGCTCTCTGCTCAGACAAGGTAATCTAAAGCTCTCCGCTCAGGCAAGCCTATCCAATGCTCTCCACTCAGGCAAGGTGATGTAAAGCTTTCCGCTCAAGCAACGTGATGTAAAGCTCTCCGCTCAAGCAACATGATGTAAAGCTCTCCACTCAGGCAACATGATCTAAAGCTCTCCTCTCATGCAAGATAATCTAAAGATCTCCGCTCTGGCAACATGATCTAAAGCTCTCCACTCAAGCAAGATGATCTGAAACTCCCTGCTAAGGCAACATGATCAAAATCTCTCCACTCAGGCAAGATGATCTAAAGTTCTCCACTCAGGCAAGATGATCTAAAGCTCTCCACTCGGGCAACGTGATCTAAGAAGTCTCGTCAGTATGACCAGGCCCTCCAAGACAATTTAGAAACACATTATATCTCGAGACATGTTTATGACGCTATGTAATATTTTGTGTACATTACAATATAAGGACTAAAAAAATACCAAATATTTTGTGTAATTTCTCTCCATGTTGGCGAGTTTTCGATCATCAAAAAGTTGTTATCATCAAGTAAACTGAATCATAAAGCTTAATTTTGACTTCCACATTCCATTAAAATGCTTTTCTTCTAAAAACAGTAGACTATAGAAAGACTCCATCCATTAAACTATGCTCACATCTTAAACATAATGTACAGTACTGATACTCCATTTACATATGTTGGCTCACATTGCTATATATGACAGATCGCCTGCTACCCCGTCTGGGTACCTCCATCAAAATGTGCCTCCTGCCCTCCAAACCCCTCCAGTAGACAGAAAGCTGACACCAGCCCTTTACCCCAAACAAGTGGCAGGACTTAGTTTGAGGTAAAACCAAAAAAATAACTGTTTATTAAAAGCCAAAGACTCAAACTTAATCGCTCCTGGGAGTATTAGCATAGATAAGATAAGATGAATAACCAGTAGAAACATGACACTTCAGACTTTGAACATTAATCCAATTATTAGCTAGGCACATAGACCACATAGCACACCATGCCTCCCTTGTCTATGTGCTGGAAAACATGTACACAGAAGTCTAAAGTGGCCTGGGTGCGCCCACCAAGATACCCAGAAAGAGCCCCACAGCCCCAGCTGCATAAAGTACACCACACTGGTAACTTCCTGCCCAGATCTTGGTCCAAAGTGGCATATTCCTGGTGGAAATAACACTTAAAAGTCAAAAACATAAAGTTAGTGGTGGCCGGGCCGTGATGGCAAAAGTACCCCGCGACTAGTTCCATGACCTCGGCTACAGAAGGTGTTTCTGCCGACTCTGTCCAGCACAATTTTCCTGCAGATGCACCATTGTTCTGGGTACTGCCTGGCCACATCTCCCTGGTAATCACCCCTCCCCCGGCCAGTAAGAGGGTCTCCAGTCCCGGCTCCCTTCCGTGCCATGACCGGGCAAATAGGGCAAAATCCCTGGTCTCTTCCATGGGCCATAATCAGTAGGCAGGAGGCTAGCCCACAGCCTCCTCAGAGGCCCCAGTGATGGTAGGTTCCGTCACACTATATTACAGAGCTTTATATCTATCTCACTATTCTGTGAGCATTTTTAAAAATGATTACAACATAAAGGGAAGGATTAATCTGACTATTATACAGTAGTTGGGTTTGATCATTATTGTATCATTATTTGCTTAGTTTAGCCAGTCTCCATGTTTCCAGATTTACTTAAATCTAACACCATTTATTCTGTTTTCTTGTGCTCTTATTTACATCTTCATCTTTGCTTTCATCTTTCTTCTGATGGTAGTGGTGTCTAATGCTTTATGCTAAATGATATAGTGCATGCTTAGGATAAATCAGCCATGGAGAATTCATAGATATTAATGGCATATTGCTTTGTCCCCTCTACTTAGATCTTCATGTTACCAAAACTCTATTAAAAAATCTTAAAGGAATAAAACCGCTAAAAAGTGAGTATTAATATGGTCACCGTGTGAGTTAGATAATGTATAACAATAAAATTAAAGAGGGACTGCCTTTGTCTTTAAAGGTCTATAAGCAACAAGCAAGTGTTATAGATAGCAAAATAGATACATTGGGGCATATGTATCAAGCATCGTATGGAGCTTGATGCCCCATGTTTCTGGCGAGCCACAAAGACCGCTGCTCCATAACCTGTCCGCCTGCTCTGAGCAGACGGACAGACATCGCCACAATACAACCCGATCGAGTACGATCGGGTTGATTGACACCCCCCTGCTGGTGGCCTATTGGCCGCGAGTCTGCAGGGGGCGGCGTTGCACCAGCAGCTCTTGTGAGCTGCTGGTGCAATGCTGAATACGGCGAGCGTATTGCTCACCTTATTCAGTGAGGTCTGGCGGACCTGATCCACAGTGTCGGATCAGGTCCGCCAGACCTTGATACATATGCCCCATTATGTGTAGTTTCTGTGGTTGACATTCACATTTAACATTTTTAAAAGAAAACAAAAGTACTGAGGACAAGCTGTATACAAGGAAATAGGCACTATTGGTTCTGCTGCTGAATAGAAATAACAGTTAAATCTCCTATAAGTAACTAAGCAGATATACATAGGATTGGCAGTATACCTGAACATTATAAGCAAAGGAGAAAACATGGCACAGTCATTGATGTTAACATTCCAAGGCAAAATTAATCTTATACATTTCAGGGTAACCTTTAATTAGCAATATTGTGCTCCAGACATGTGCACGCTCCTTTTCAACAAAAGATACCAAGAGAACAAAGCTAATTTGATAACAGAAGTAAATTAGGAAGTTGTTTAAAACTGCATGCTCTGTCTGCATCATGAAAGAAAATGTTTGCATTTCATGTCTGTTTAAACACAAACACCTAGATTACAAGGTTCTGCGGTCGTGGAATGAAAAGCTCTGTAACGCAACCCCATTGATGTCTATGGGGAAAAAACAAATAAGTCTAAACTTAACATCCTAACATAAACCCCACATCTAAACACCCCTAATCTACTTCCCCCGACATCGCCAACACCTACATAAACGTATTAACCCCTAATCTGCCGCCACTGATTTGAATAGCCAGTAGAATTTCAGAAGCTCTCATCCTATTGGCTGATTTGAACAGCCAATAGGATTTTAGTAGCTCTCATCCTATTGGCTGATTTGAATTTCCAAAATCAAATCAGCCAATAGGAATGCAAGGGATGCCATTTTGAAAAGGCTCCCTTGCATTGAAGATTCAGTATACGGCGGCGACCGTATGAAGAGGATGCTCCGCACCGGATGTTTTCAGGATGGAGCCGCTCCGCTGGGATGAAGATAGAAGATGCCGCCTGGATGAAGATAGAAATCGCCGCCTGGATGGATGAAGACCTCGCCGCTTGAATGAAGACTTCTTGCCGCCTGGATGAGGATGGATGTCCGGACTTCAAAAACTGTAAGTGGATCGTGGGGGGTTAGTGTTTTTTTAAACTTTTTTTTTTTTTTTTTTTAAGATTAGGGTTTTGGCTTTTCTTAAAAGAGCTGAATGCCCTTTTAAGGGCAATGCCCATGCAAATCCCCTTTTCAGGGCAATGGTTTGCTTAGTTTTTTTTTAGAGTTAGTTTTTACTGTTGGGGGGTCTGTATTTTTTTATATTTTTTCAGGGAAAAGAGCTGATTTCTTTAGGGCAATGCCCTACAAAAGGCCCTTTTAAGGGCTATTGGTAGTTTATTGTAGGCTAGGGTGTTTTTTATTTTGGGGGGGGGGGCTTTTTTTATTTTGATAGGGCTATTAGATTACGTATAATTGTTTTTATTTTGGATAATTTTGTTTGTTATTTTTCATAATTTAGTATTTTTTTAGTTTTTGTAATTTAGTATTTTTTATTTTTTGTAATTTAGTATTTTTAATTTTTTGTAACTGTAGATTTTTTTTTTAGTAGTATTAGTTTTTTTTTTAATGAGTAATTTAATTTATTTAATCAATAGTTATTTTAATTTTAGTATAATAGTAATGTAAGTTTAATTTATAGTTTAAACTTAATTTCCCAGGTAAGTTTTTATTTATTTTAAGATAGGGATCTTGTAATTTTAATTTAAAGTTAGGGGGGGTTTTAAAGTTAGGGGGTTGTTAAGTTAAGGGGTTAATAGTTTAATTTAGTTTTTTGTGATGTGGGGGGCTGTCGGTTTAGGGGTTAATAGGTTTATTTAGTGGTAGTGATATCGGAGTCCAGAGGTTTAGGGGTTAAAAACTTTATTTAGTGGCGGCAATGTCGGGGGAGTGGCAGAATAGGGGTTAATATCTTTATTATAGTGTGGGCGATGTTGGGGTGCGGGGAATAGGGGTTAATAACTTTATTATAGTGGTGATGATGTCGGGGGAGCGACGGAATATGGGTTAATAAATTTTATTAGTGGCAGCGATGTTGGGAGCGGGAGATTAGGGGTTAATAAGTTTATTATAGTGTTTGCGATGCAGGAGGGGTTCAGTTTAGGGGTTAATAGGTAGTTTATGGGTGTTAGTGTACTTTGTAACACTTTAGTTATGAGTTTTGTGCAACAGTTTTGTTGTGTAAAACTCATAACTACTGGTCTCAGATTGCGGAACGGATCATCTCGGTATAGGGTGTTGCGCAAGCTTTTTAGCCTCACCACAAAACTTGTAATGGCAGCTCTTTGGAAATCCCATGCAAAAACTTCATTTTTTTGAGTGTGGGACTGACGCGTTACAGGCTAAAATGCTTGCAGTACAGCTATACCGACAAGACTCGTAATGGCTGAGTTGCTGTTTTAACGCTGAAATGGCCATTTTTTCAGCGTTAAAACACGAACGCAATTCTCGTAATCTAAGTGATACAGATCTACAATGCATTGCAGCAGTGATTTTACTGCCAGAGATACAGGCAATCAGTAGCTACCAGGTCCACAGCTTCAGGGTATGATAGGATTCCTATATTATCTATCGATCTATCTATCTGTCTATCTATCTATCTGTCTGTCTATCCGTCTATCTATCTGGTACAAGCCTTATGTTATTGTCATAGTTTAAGTTTCCAATCAAATGTTAAAGAGCAGGGAAACCCACAAATTAAACACCCCCACACTAAAGAATATAATAATGTATTGTATTATAAGTGAATTATCAATAAATTGTCTATGTGAGTGTGTCTCTATTTGTGTGTGTGAGTAGTGTGATTGCTACACACATGTATACATATATATTAGACGTGCATTTGGGTGTTTCGTTTAGCAACAAATACCGAATATGGCCTTCTCCAGCCGCATTCAGCTCTTTTCTAATTCATATTTCTTCTTGTGAAAGTACAAGACACAAACATCTGGATTACACAAAATCTTTGTGCGTTGCACTTTCGCAAGATGAAATCCGGCTCCAAAAACACCCAAACGCTGCTGCCGGGACCATATTTGGTATTTTTTGCTAAACAAAACACCTGAATGCTCATGTGATGTGTATATATGTATATATATATATATATATGTATATATATATATATATATATTTATATTTATATATATATATAATATATATACGCATTCAGAGAAGAAAGCACTCACCGGGTCTTGAAAAACACTTTTTAATACAGTTGTTTGTGACGTTTTGGGGTTGCCCCCGTCCTCAGACAATACTAGTATTTTTTCAAGACCCAGTGAATGCTTTCTTCTCTGGATGCGTATATGTTATTTGAACTGCACCCGGGGCAAGGTATTGAAAGCAAAGGAACTGTGAGTGCTACACTATTGGATGAATATATATATATATATATACATATATATATATATATACATACATACATACATACATACATACACACACACACACACACATATATATATACACACACACACAGTATATACATGCTACAGGATACCACTGCAGGCACTCACTGCCTTCTAGGCTGTGGCACCATACAGACCAATATCTGGGACTACAAATCTCACAAACCTTTGCTTCTAAACTTATATTGAGAACATCTTGATTTATTATTTCAGCTAATTTTAAACCTCTATATCTCAGCAACCACTGCTCACTTTTTTTTTTTTTATCTAGATCTCTATTTTCTCGATATAATTATTTCACTAGTGGAGCACAGGGCACATGAAAATTGCACTTCCTTTAAAATGTATGGTGACTGACTTCTTAGGGGGTTCTGCAATAATAATTGGGGTTTGCTTTGTAACTTCAGCATTCCCTTATACCCACCAATGACCACACTCTTTTATCACAGGAACATCTTTCATGAAACGTGATACATTTCTTATTTTTATTAGCAACACAACGTCATAGTACATGCAATAGCAATCTAATGCACAACGTGAAATAATTTATTAATAACCACACACGCACATTTATAATTAAGAAACATATTTCTCTATAAATTACCCAATCTTTTGTAAATTATTTATCCCATAAGTTCTTGTTTTAGAAAGCAGAAGCTATAATGAATAGTTGCATAACGCACAGGCCTCTTTTAAATTTGGTACCATGATCTCATTGCCCAGCTGTGAATTAGAATATACAAAGTACACAACTATTTTATCACTTCGGAATTTATTGCTCCTTGTAGCGAATCTAAGTCATTCATACGACTGGCTATTCCAAAAGAGATTTTTGTGTTTGTAAATCAATCCTTTGTAATATATGAAAAGAATAACTAACCATTTAACCCCCTGATTGCCAGAGGTGGCTGCAACAACACAATGCAAGGGGTTAAAAAGTAAAAATATAAGAAGATGTTGGCTGCTTAAAGGGACAGTCAAGTCCAAAATAAACTTTCATGATTCAAATAGGGCATGTAATTTTAAACAACTTTTCAATTTACTTTTATCACCAATTTTGCTTTGTTTTATTGGTATTCTTAGTTGAAAGCTAAACCTAGATAGGTTCCTATGATAATTTCTTACAACTTGAAGGCCGCCTCTTATGTGCATGCATTTTGACAGTTTTCACCACTAGAGGGCATTAGTTCATGTGTGTTATATAAATAACATTGAGCTCACGCACGTGAAGTTGCCTAGGAGTAAGCACTGATTGGCTAAAATGCAAGTCTGTCAAAAGAACTGAAATTAGGGGGCAGTCTCAGAGACTTAGATACAAGGCAATCACAGAGGTAAAAAGTGTATAATAATAACCATATTGGTTATGCAAAACTGGTAATGAGTAATAAAGGAATTATCTATCTTTTTAAACAAAACAAAAATCTGGTGTAGACTGTCCCTTTAAGGAAACCATAAATTCCAGACTTCATCTCTCAGTCATACTAAGTAAAAGTACTGCTTGCTCTTACAAGCTTTTACCACAGTGAGTATTTGTCCCTTTTTAAAGGTCAGAAAGGGAGAGATGAGTTTGCTTATGTTTGTATAGCAGACAGGCGTGCAGTGCGACTCAGTTGGGCCCACACATATCTGTGGCAGGATGCGTGAGGTAAATAGCAGTTCTAACTGAATGAGAGTTATATCCAATAACGGTCATGTGGGTAAGAAAAACATAATTATTATGTTAGCTGCATGAAAATTAGAACATAATTTACTTTGGCTAAAATTATTTCGGCAAACAGTAACAGAGAAGCTTGCAACATCAACATAAAACTTGTAATATACAGTATATTTTTTTAAATATTGATAACAGATGTTAGATGTAATGGCTAACAGCAAATATACTGTATATGAGATAGTGAGGAATTAGTGTAAACATTTTTTTTTTTTTAACTAATTGCAACAGGATTGTGAAAATTAAAAATGCAATGTTTTTTATTTACACCAAAGGAAGTTACCACTTCATGATCATTTAGAGTTAATATTAAAAAATAAGGGGTAACATGTTACTAATTTTATTGGCTTAACTGGTTATTTCAGATACTGCCCTGTCTGTAACAAGCACAGTTAATGTGCAGTCAAAATCATGGTACTTAAACATAAACGCACAGATTACATGTGGTGCACTAAATTTATTGCGCACTAATTTGCACCTATATTACAAGTTGAAAGTATATACAGTCAATAGAGTGCAATCAAATTTAATGCACATTGGGTTAGCGTGACTGAATACCTTGAGTAAAGGGAAGGTCTGAAATAAAAGTTACAACAAACATAACAAATACATTAAAATAAACAGTTACATTCATATAAACACTATCTTATAAAAAGTATTCATAAAAATATTAATAAAAAATGTAAGGGTTCAAAGGTATAAGGTATATGTCCCTGTATTTGACTGCAAATGGCTATAAGATATATATATATATATAAATAATAATTATATAATAATATTTAATAATGTGTTTTACAGTGTATTTACTGTAAATATTTAATATTCCAATGTTCTTTATATAGGGGAAAATGTTCCTTGTAATTTTATTTATTATATATTAAATTTAGATATATAGGTAGAGATATGGGCCCCTATTTAACAAAGGTCTGTCGGACCTGATCCGACAGTGCGGATCAGGTTCGACAGACCTCGCTGAATGCGGAGAGCAATACGCTCTCCGTATTCAGCATTGCAATCGGCCGCTAGCAGGGGGTGTCAATCAACCCGATCGTACTCGATCTGGCTGAATTGCAGCAATGTCTGTCCGCCTGCTCAGAGCAGGCAGACAGGTTATGGAGCAGCGGTCTTTAGACCGCTGCTTCATAACTGCTGTTTCTGGCGAGGCTCTGCCAGAAACATGGGCCCTCAAGCTCCATCCAGAGCTTGATAAATGGGCCCCATATAGTTTACAATAAAATTTATCATATATATATATACATAATAAAAAAAGAAAAATATATTTTTTCTATGTGAAGAACCTTTGACTGAAAAATATGTGTAACACGGTTTGGGTTGCACATTGTAGGTCTAACACTGTGCCAGGTAGGCACGCATAAATAATTAGTTATAATAAGAGCTGTCATGTAAAAATGTAATATAAAATCTTAAAAAAAATAATAATAATAATTATTACTAATTATTATAGTTACTGTAATGTAATATATATATATATATATATATATATATATATATATATATATATATACATACAGAGAGAAATGCACTCACAGGAACGAACATCCAGCTCAATACCATTGTTAGCCTGTTCTATGGCGATTTACCCCCTGGGTGCAACTTCTTTTAGCCCAGCAATGCTTTTCACAGAGTAAAACTTTCCTGTAGTATATCAGTCTGATCCCGCCTATTACGGTCAGTCCAGCACCGAAATACCAGGCAATTCCTCTCTGACCAAGGAACACAGCAACCCCAGACGATCGTTTCATAATTCTTTTATTAGAAAAATAATCATATATGCATATATAAAAAATAAAATCATAATAACAAATGCAAACAAAATATCTCTTGTTACAAAACTGAAATATTGACCCAAATTTTTGTCATTAGAAAACAAAAACAAAACGCAAACATTAAACTTAAATAATCACACAAAATAAAATTTAACATATTTCAAATACAGACAAAAACAAACTGGAGGGGAAAAAAAAAACCTAAATAATCCAATCCTTCCACTTCTTTGTCTTCCAGATGCCTTCAGAATCTAATTCCCCATATCGCCTCTTATCAAAAGAAAAATACAAAAACAACTTCCCACGGATCATACCCACACAATTACCTACAGTAACTACCTCTTTCTTAAAAATCAAAATATTACGCACATCCCACAACACCTCCTTCACACAACATGCCAACAACCATATCAATCTTGCTTTCTCCTTTTCCACACCACATCCACACAAACCATACATCATCATATTAAAAGTAAAAAATTGCACTCCAGTCAAACCCTTAATCATCCTTTTCAAACTTCTCCAAACATCCCTAGCATACTCACAATTCCAAAACAAATGAATAACACTCTCGCATTGAAAACAACCATCTCTAGGACACACTTCTGAAGCCACTAAACGATGCATTCTCTGAAAATCCCTTGTTGGCAAACACTTACGCACACTCATCCAACTAATATCTTTCTGCCTATTAATCAAATACTTATTACACACATTTTTCCATACCAACACACATTCATTTTCATTCAAACCCCCAATCAACTCAAGACCTTTCTTCTTCTCCAACATTTTCAACACCATTCTGTTTGAACACCACATCTCCCTACTAACATTCTCCAAACCATATTTTTTAATCCAACATTCCACCCTTACATAAAACCACGGAACAGCAAAACATAACGGTTTCTTTCTATCAATCTCAAATAAACCATATCGTCTAAAAACATTTCCACAAGCATACTTTACGATACAACCAGCCATGCTATCCTTACCACTCAGAACCACACACCTACTAACATATTTCACAGCCAAAAATCTCTCCACATTTGGAAAACCCTTACCACCAACATTCTTACTCTTAACAACAACATCTCTTTTCAAACGCTCCATACCAGAACTCCAGAAAAAAGAAAACAACACTCTCAAAATTCTCCGAAAAATCCTCTCAGGTGGTGGAAAAACTAACGCCAAATATAACATAATAGGGATCAAAACCGATTTAATAATTAACATTTTTCCTTCCAAAGATAAAGTCCTTAAAGACCAAAACTGAAGTTTTCTACTCACTTTATCAAAAACATTCTCCCAACTTTCCAAGCCTTTCAAATCCACATCAAATTTCACACCCAACACCTCAATTGCACCTTCAGTCACAGGCCATCCACAGGAATCAATCTCCCTATCATTACCAAAAACTTTAACTTTACACTTATTCCAAATAACCCTGAAACCACTTGCCATACAAAAACATTCAACTAAAGTTTTCACCCTCCTCAAACCAGCCTGAGTCTCACATACCACACTCACATTATCCATATACCCAATCACTTTTAAACACCTTCCATTACTACCAGGAACACTCACACCTCTAACTAATTTATCCTTCCTCAAACTAGTTAATAATGGCTCAATGACACATACAAATAACACAGGAGACAAAGGACATCCTTGACGCACTCCAGATTTAACACAAAATTCCTCAGTCAAAAAACCATTAACCTGGACTTAACTCACAATATCACTATACAAACATTTAAACCATCCAATAATCTTACCAGAAAAACCTAAACGTTCTAAAACATGAAACATAAAATCATGCACTACCCTATCATACACTTTTTCAAAATCCACAATAGCAACAGCAACAGACCTCATCCTCTCCCTCACATACCACAGTACATCACGTAGTAACAACAAACTTTCAGAAATCTGACGCCCAGGAACAGCACACACTTGCTCTTCACCCACAACCTTACCAATTACTCCACGCATTCTATTTGCCAACACCTTTGCAATAACCTTATAGTCAACATTCAACAACGTAATCGGCCTCCAATTCCTCAAATCTCTCTTATCACTCTTTTTAAATAACAAAACAATCAAACCTTTCCTCATTGAAACAGGCAAAACATTCATTCTAAAAACAAACTTACAAACATCCAACATATCAACCCCAATCAAATTCCAAAAACAAGTATAAAATTCAACAGGCAAACCATCACAACCAGGTACCTTCCCATTCTTAAAACTCCTAACAAACTCTGCAATCTCATCCAAACTTAGATCCCTTTCTAACAAATCATTATCATATTTTTCCAACTTAAGCTCAATGTTTTCCAACAACTCATTTTCCAATAAAACATCTCTTGTTTTTTCTTTATACAACTCACTGTAAAACTCATGAACTTCACGCAAAACACCATCTGTACCATTAACTTCACACTCAACCTTATCAAAAACACTAACAAACCAGTCTTTCCCTTCAAAAGCTTTCTTAAAAAAATATTTACTACAAGACTCATCCTTTTCCATTTTCTCCAATCTTGCCATAAAAACAATTTTCTTTCCTTTTACATGCATACACTTTTTAATTATCTTTCTTGCTTCAGCAATTTCCTCATGCACATCAATACCACAATTTCTCAAATCATACAAATACAACAACCTCACATACCATTTATCATACAACTCCCTTTCCATTCTAGCTTTCTCACAGCCTTTCTTAATAAAAAAACCTCTTTATTTCCACCTTCAACCATTCCCACCACATAAGCACATTACTAAAATCACATTTTCTTTCACGCCACCTTTCATACATCCAAACAAACTGACGCTTAAACTTCTCATCTTCTAACAAATCCACATTTAGTTTCCAAACACCCTTACCATACTTGATCTTCAAATCACAATTCACCTTACACATCAAAAGGGCATGATCCGTAAAGGGCATCCGCTTTAAAGAAAAATCATCAACACATAAAAATTTAAATAAAAAACAAAAATCAATTCGAGATTTTATCCCACCACTATCACTAAAGAAAGTAAAACCCTCCCCTGAAAAAGAAACAGACCAAAGGCATCCTTCAAACCAAAAGATTTAAGCAAATCAAGTAAAAACTTCCCTGAGCTATCCACCCTACAATCACTCCCACCCTCTCTGTCCCCATTCTTAATAATACAATTAAAATCCCCAACCAAAAAAGTTGGCTCTCGACCTGGCAGAAAAAACTTTAATGTTTCAAAATTAAGCAAAAGTTCTACCCTATTTGGAGAAGCATATACATTAAACAAATGAAAAACAGTCCCACAAAAACTAAAACTAACCAAAAGTACCCGACCTGGGACAATATGAACTACATTAAGGATAGAAAAACTAAACCACTTAAACAAAACTCCCACCCCCCCATTCCTATCAGAAGAACAAGACCATACTTTAGGACCATATTCCCAGTCAGCACATTTAGGATGTTCAGAGAGACCACATTCCTGCAAACAAAAAATATTAGCAGAACATACAGATAATAATTTAAAAATTGCAGCTCTCCTTGCTATAGTTGTCATACACCTGACATTAAGGGAAGAAATGGTCAGAAACATCACAAAAATAAATTAAAGAAAAACAAAAAAAGAAATAATATCAGGACTTCTTCTTTCCTTTCTTTTTCTTAGGACTCAAAGGAGATTCTGTAAATCTGCCTCTGTGACGTTCCGACCTCCTAGGCTCCCCCTTGCCAGCCTCATAACCAGTAACTTCAGCAAGTTGGTTCACATCTCTTTTATCTAGATAACCAACAGAAGAAGCATCAGAAAAGTCACCTATACACTGGCTTGAGTCAGAAGGAACGTCTTTAGTAGAGACAGAAGGAAACTCTGAAATTAAAGAGTCAGCATCACTTGTAGTATCTGGATCTGCACCCTTAACTACTGGAAGATTCAAATCAGGACTTTCCCATCCATCAGAATCCACATCTATTTTTCGCTTGGAGGCAGATTTTTTCCCTTCAGTGTCCATATCCTCCTCAGAACTAGAGGACACAACAGCAGACCAATCAATGTTCTCCCCTTCACCAAGAACAGCATCAGGAGCAGCATCACAAGATGACTCAGTGAAGGAAAAATTCTCTGTCCCAGGAACAGCAACAGTATCATCCACAGAATTGGGCAACAGGGCTTCAAGAACATGTGAAGCAGCTATCACATTAGATGTAGCAAGATCCACCTCCTGAAGATGAGATTGGGCTTCCTCTACCTTCTCAACTACAGGAACCACCACAGGAACATCAGACACCTCTCCAACAGGGACCCCAACTGCAGATTTCTTACACAAAAGAGGTAATATAGAGTTTAATGCCTCATCAGAGACCTCCTCCTCATTCACAGATGGCTCAACTGCAACTGAAGATGTTTTTTTTGCAACATCAGCATAGGAAGGCTTCACTCTATCAAGCCCTTGAAACATCTTCAAAGGACACATCCTGCACAGATGACTTGAAGAACCACACAGGTCACAGGTCCGGCGTTTACTACAGTGGGCAACAAGATGATCCTCCTCACTGCAATTTCGACATCTGGCACCTGGGCAATTTTCAGCAATGTGACCAAACAGGTTGCAACTACGGCAAAAAAGAGGCATGTCATCATAGTATAGGAAACCTCTATTTCCACCAATAGCGAAAGTCTGTGGAGGGTGTTTCTTTCCACCAATACCTAATTCATCTGGCACAAACCGCACCAAGAACCTGCGCTTTCCATTGAAAGTCCCAAACTGATTCTTCAGCTTGCTACCTCCTTGAACATCATCAAAGTAGCGACAAAGAAACAGACGAATTTCCACATCAGTGACCCAAGGGTTGTACATATGTACTGTCACCGGGATTCTTCTCTCCCTCTGCACACAGGCAAAAAATTTCATGCCAACCAACTCTGGAGCAGCAGCCATATCAATAGTCCATTGATAGCAGGTCTGTAAATAATGCTCATCGGTGATAGCCACATCAAAAATCCCTCTTGAAGGGAATGACTGAACACAATGCAAACTTGCTCTTGACATCTTCAAAACACCCTCCAAAACCACCTGCTGGACATGAGCCAAACCAATCTTCTCTCGAAAGTCCTCAGAAATCAACACCCGAAGTGTATGGGGAACATTTGGCACATTGGTAGCCATATTTGCCCTATTGCCTCTTTAGGCTGGATTTCAGAGCGTCCCCCCAAAAGCAGCATGTGGCTGAAGTGCAGGGACGATGCCACAAGGCCAAGGGGACGGCCCTACTACCCAGTTGCTCTACGCCTAAGGAGTAGCCACCCCCCCCAATAGCAGCAGGAGCCCAAACCCCAAAGGGAAAGGACCCCAGGCCGAAGGAGCAGGTCTCCAGGCAGCAAACCAAGACCAAGACCAAGCACAGAAAACTGCACTTGATCCAAGCCAAAGGCCCGAGAAGCAACCTCAGCTGATCATTTCGGCCTTCATTGGGCCTCGTCAGTGAGGTATAGCCATATTCCTCTAAGCACACTGAGCAAGGAGTCCACGTCTAGTTGCCCCTTTTTCCCTTAGGGAGACTAAATACATACAGAGAGAAATGCACTCACAGGAACGAACATCCAGCTCAATACCATTGTTAGCCTGTTCTATGGCGATTTACCACCTGGGTGCAACTTCTTTTAGCCCAGCAATGCTTTTCACAGAGTAAAACTTTCCTGCAGTATATCAGTCTGATCCCGCCTATTACGGTCAGTCCAGCACCGAAATACCAGGCAATTCTTCTCTGATCAAGGAACACAGCAACCCCAGACGATCGTTTCGGCCTTCATTGGGCCTCGTCAGTGAGGTGTAGCCATAGAGGAATACTGCTAGACCTCACTGACGAGGCCCAATGAAGGCCGAAACGATCGTCTGGGGTTGCTGTGTTCCTTGTTCAGAGAGGAATTGCCTGGTATTTCGGTGCTGGACTGACCGTAATAGGCGGGATCAGACTGATATACTACAGGAAAGTTCTATTCTGTGAAAAGCATTGCTGGGCTAAAAGAAGTTGCACCCAGGTGGTAAATCGCCATAGAACAGGCTAACAATGGTATTGAGCTGGTTGTTCGTTCCTGTGAGTGCATTTCTCTCTGTGTGTATTTAGTCTCCCTATGGGAAAAAGGGGCAACCAGACGTGGACTCCTTGCTCAGTGTGCTTAGAGGAATACTGCTACACCTCACTGACGAGGCCCAATGAAGGCCGAAAGGATCGTCTGGGGTTGCTGTGTTCCTTGCTCAGAGAGGAATTGCCTGGTATTTCGGTGCTGGACTGACTGTAATAGGTGGGATCAGACTGATATACTACAGGAAAGTTCTACTCTGTGAAAAGCATTGCTGGGCTAAAAGAAGTTGCACCCAGGTGGTAAATCACCATAGAACCGGCTAACAATGGTATTGAGCTGGTTGTTCGTTTCTGTGAGTGCATTTCTCTCTGTGTGTATATATATATATATATATATATATATATATATTCTATTGATTTTAGAATATTTTAAGTACTTCTATAGTAATTATTTACATAAAGTATTATTTTTTTTTCAATATTTTATATTTAATGAATACATAACTCTTGTCAGGGTAGCCCACATGAAGAATTAGTATACTCTTGTTGGGCTTATGTGCGCAAAGCCAAAAAGTAGTACAGTACTTCTTCATGTGAGCTACCCTGACATGAGTTATATTAAGGTGCATTATGTAATTATTAAACATAAAATGTTGAAAAATATTTATAATTAATGTAAATAATTATTATAGATGTACTAAAATATTCTAAAAAAATCAATAATATAATAATTCTTAATAATTATTATTAATATTTTTTTATTGTTTTTTTATTTAATATTTACATAATGTGCCTTAAGATAACTTATTCTTCATGTGAGCTAACCTGACACCGCATAAAACCTACAGTGCACAACCAAATGTGCATTACGCATATTGTACATTCCAATGTTCTTCACATAGAAAAAATGTTACTTTTTATTTTTAAATTTAAATATATATATATTCATTCAAAAAAGGAACAAAGTTACCACTCCACATAAAGGATAAACCTTTATTAAAGTTACAGCAAAGTTTCGGGGCTCTTGCCCCTTTCTACAGCTAACACACAATAGAACATACTGCAATTTATTCTATACACACATGGTAGGTGACCATTCATCAGGTCTTATAGGGGTGTGTATCTACATTATATATATAAGAATGTTAATGTAAGATATATATCTATACCTATACATCTATATGAATATATATATATATATAAAATAAAAATACAATTTTCCTGTATGTGAAGGACATTGAAATGTGAAATATTAATAACACCTGTTGGGCAAACGGTAAGTTCGTTTTTTTCTTCTGCACTCTCCATTGAAATCTATGGGGAGTAGAAGTTAGTGCAGTAAATTAAAATTAATTTTTTTAAGTAGCAGTCACAGCTTTTGAGGCTATGCAGAGCAGGCTCAAAACATTTAAAAAGGATAGAAACTGCTTTTGTATCTCCCCACCTCACCCTGACACTTGCTTGTTCTATGTGATTGTCATGCCGGTATTGCACAAGAAAGCTCTTAAAGGGACACTGAACCCAAAATTTTTCTTTCGCGATTCAGATAGAGCATGTAATTTTAAGCAACTTTCTAATGTACTCCTATTATCAATGTTTCTTCTTTCTCTTGCTATCTTTATATGAAAAAGAAGGCATCTAAGCTTTTTTCTTGGTTCAGAACTCTGGACAGCAGTTTTTGATTGGTGGATGAATTTATCCACCAATCAGCAAGGACAACCTAGGTTGTTCACCAAAAATGGGCCGGCATCTAAACTTACATTCTTGCATTTCAAATAAAGATTCTAAGAAAATAAAGAACATTTGATAATAGGAGTAAATTAGAAAGTTGCTTAAAATGTCATGCTCTATCTAAATCACAAAAGAAAAAATGTGGGTACAGTGTCCCTTTAAGCAATGCTGAAGCATCCAACAGCGTTACAAAGTGTGCAAGCTTGCTACATTTAGTTAAAATGTGATTAGACAGGGAACCTATGATGAAATTTTGAGAAAAAAAAGCAGCAGACCAGAAGAGTATTGTGATGAAGGTAAGTAAACATTTTTTCACAAGTACCGCTAGTCTAATGCTACATAATTCTGCACATTCACTGTCCCTTTAAGGGATAAGACATACAAATAGTTAAAGTATATTACAAAGTTTAGTTTTCTGTTTATTTTTTTTAAACACCCATAATTAAACATTTTTTTGTCTATATAAGGGGTTAGCAAGCATAAATAAATACTATTTCAAAAATATTTCCAGAATCTTGTGTAATGTAACATGAAGCAGAACAGTGAACAGAATAAAGGGGGAAAAGCTAACAATTAGCACTGTGGAGTGAAACAGTGCTTCTATATGATGCAACCGAGAAGAGAGGCGTATGACTAAACTGTTTGGCATGCTATTGTCAGAAGGAGGTGTTTTACCTAAATGAACACCTGCACACAGCAAAGGTGCCAAAACACAATGAAACAGGTGGCCAACAATGTGAGTAATATAGAAAAAAAAAAACTGTAATCGTGGGAAATTGAAAAAAAAAAAATAATGTATCCAACTGGCTGCCATCACTTTCTGTTACTGTTCTTTTTTTTCACCACTGCCTAATCCCTTGATGATATGGCCGTTTTTTTAAGTTGATAACTTGCAGTACTCTTAAAACAGTTTAGCACTTTTTGATCACAGTGCCAGCATTGGTCTTTCAGATGACTTTGTCGCTAAGCCAAGTGCTAATGCCCATATGAGGCCGAGTATCAGATGACAGCCAATGTGAGGCTGAAACAGTATCCAAGTGAAGTATTTCATGTTTGTATTCAAGGGAAATTCACTCATCTTAGATGCATCTAGGAAATATATCTATCTATTAATTTTAGATCATATATTTATTTTATATTAACTTAGCATCTCTGTGTTGTTAAAGAACCAGAAATATTAAATTAATATATAGCACAATATTAGGATATAGATAGATGATAGCTAGATAAATAGATAGATAGACAAACAGATAAAGACATATAAATAAATACTATATATGTTTATTTATCTATATATCGATCTATCTATGGCTTGTCAGTTGCTTCCTCTCCCAAATATAACATGCCTGACATCTATATACCTGTCTGTCTGTATGTGTGTCTAGGACTTGTTATGGGATTCCTTCCCTAAATTATCATACCAAACGCTATTTCATAGAAAAAGTTACATTAATAAATGTATTACAATATATATATTTATTTATGCATAATATATAAATGGTGCATTGTGAAATATCTACATAGAAAATAAAAAGTGTTAAAAGTATTTAAACTAATGTAATATAGAGTCTATTTTTATGTATGAAAAAGACGGTTTTGCTTACTAAAAACTCAACCCATTTAAATGAGCTGAGCTTGCAGGGAGAACAGACATCTGTATCTTGTCTTCCTCTCTATACACAAATGCCTCCTTATCTTATCTCTTTCTGTATATTCTAATGCCAACAAATACAGAGAGCAAATTAAAAAATAATATTTTAATACCTAGTTCTCTCACTGGGAGGTTAATTACAGCTGCCTCTTGTTTACAACAATATTCATACTTTAAATGATAGTTTCAACAGGCAAAAGCATCTATTTCCATTAACAAAATAAAGGTAAAATATATATTTCTAAACAATTTAAAACACTGCTGTAGGTAAAATGGATCATATTAAAGGGGGAAAATACAGTAGAATATCCCTTTAATGTAATGCAAGGTCACACAAACTATAGCCTGGGACATCTGGCTCACCAAGGGTTTTTTTGTGGCCCACATTAGTACTTAAAATTGAATGCATGTGTATTGGTCCCCATTCAGTACATTTGAGTAGAATATGCAGATACATCATGATATTTGTTTAAATGAACTTTTGATTGGAATTTAATTTTATATTGAGATGTTACCTTTAAAAGAACATAAAACCCCCCAATTTTTTATGATTCGGATAGAGCATATCATTTTAAAAAACTTTCCAATTTATTTCTATTATCAATTTTTATTTATGTTCTTGGTATCCTTTGTTGAAAAGCAATAAGGTAAGCTCAGGAGAGTGCATGTGTCTGCAGCACTATATGGAAGAATATTTTAAATTAGCAAGAGCACTAGATAGCAGCACGTTTAAATGCCATGTAGTGGACGCTACCTATCTAAATATCTTTTCAACAAAAAATAACAAGAGGACAAAGCAAATTTGATAATAGAAGTAAATTGGAACCCATTTTAAAATTGTATGCTCTGTCTGAATCATGAAAAAAAAATAAAACTTTTTTTGTCCACTCCCTTTAACATAAGAGTGCATATAATGTAATGTGGTTTACAGCCAACCTCACTATTAGTGTTGGGTTCACCATATTACAAAAAAAAGAAGTTTCCCTGATATAGGGCCAGATTACGAGTGGAGCACTAATGGTTACGCACGAGCGAAAAGGAGTTTATCGCAGTTGTTTGCGCATGCGGGGTGTAGCACTCATATTAGTTGAAAGTGAACGTGTGAGCGCAAATGCTATATACACTAGATTGATTACTATATATTTACTGTAAATATTTCACATTCCAATGTTCTGCACATAGCAGAATACTTTCTAAGTATTTATAAAAGTATTTATAAATAGGTATTCCTATATTTATCTGTACCTATATATAATCATGTATAGATAAGTATAAATATTTATTTTACTAAAATACCATCAGATATAGGTAGAAATATGTGTTTATGAATAAATATAATATATTCTTCTATTTGAAAAACATTGAAATGGGAAATATTCATATTTTCTTGTCGAGTTAGCGGACTTGAGAATATGCGATTGGGTTTGCGCGCAAGTAGGGTTAAGTGACTTCTATAGGGGAATTGGTTATCGCGCTCAATATTCTATGTTCAGCTTTTTACGTGCGCAGGGTTAGCACAAGCAAAGACATTTTACTTTTGATTTGTAATACGAGCGCAACCTGTTAGTGTTTAGTGTCCCTTTAAAAATGTGCATGGGTGCATTTGAACTTTAAATAGGAGCATATTTGCAAAGTACTTCCAATTTGCAAAAATGCTTCTAGTAAAAGTTATTACTGTTGTTTTTCATCGGCCTGTTGTATACACAGATATGCCTGAGGAACCAACATTCACAAATCCCACCTTCCCAGAGAGCTGGGTATTTCGTCAGAAGACTTCATTTGTGTCATACAAGATGTACATACTGTATATTCCTGTAGGCAGACTTCTCTAGGAAACATAAAACAAGTTCCTGCCCTCAAAAGAACAAGGAACACAATTTTTTTTCTTTAATTCTTCAGATAGAACATGCAATTTTAAAGAACTTTCTAATTTACTTAAATTATAAAATTATCTTTATTCTTTTGGTATCTTTTGTTGAAAAGCAGGAATGTAAGCTCAGGAGAGTGCACGTGTCTGGAGCACTATATCGCAGCAGTATTGCAAGAATGTTATCCATTTTCAAGAGCACTACACGACAGCACTATTTACTGTCATGTATTGTCCAGACACCTAGAGTATATATAGGTATCACTTAAACAAAGAATATAACATTTGATAATAAAAGTACATTTGAAACTGTTTTTAAATTGTATGCTCTGTTTTAATCACAAAAGAAAAATGTTGGGTTTCATATCCCTTTAATGTTATCAAAAGCAGTTTCATGGCAAACAATCTGGCTGCTCTCAGCTTCTTACGGCTCCTCTCAGACTGGCTGCATTGTTTAACACTCTATACTCTACTAGCTTAGCTTTCCAGACTAGACTCTAGTAGGAAGATAGAATCAAGGGATCACTTGCAGCCTAGAAACCCAGGTGAGCCAGTGAGTCTGACCACCACACATACAAGACAATCACATGAGTCAGATAACAGCTCCTGAGCATAAAACCATTGGGAAGCCAATCAGAAGCTACAATTACATGCATCCACCAATTACCAGCTGTTTTCTGCTCAAGAGCTGTAATGCTTTCAACTCATGAGTGGTAGTTTACCTTTGTCTTTACACTTAGGAGCTAAACACAGCTGGGATAACTGATGCACAGATTAAATACTCTAGTATGTCCATTTTTTTTGTCTTAATGCACCTTTACACCGCATAATATACTGGGTCAAATTTAAGGCTCATGTTCTATAACTGATTAAATAAAAACATAATATTCAGCACTATCTGTATGATCGTCCTCCATTACTTGCTTTCTAATATACAGCAAAAACTGAAAAGTCCCCATCCTTTAAAAAGAACTGTTTATTTATTGGCATGAGAGAAATATTTTCATATTGTTAGCTGGAATTGATCTGTAAAGCCAATAGACATATTTACAAGCCAAATAGACTACTTGATCCTTTGCCTCTGTGTAAGCCGTGTATAATGTAAACAAGGGCAGGATATTTCTAGAGAGTGTAACAAAATGAATATGCAAAGAGTAGTATTACACATGTTTTATAAGCTTTTCAATATTGTGCTAAATGTGCATTGTTTTTTTGTGAACAATAGCAGACACAATATGTAAAAGTGTAATCATTGCAGACTTTCACTGAACTATTCTGTCTTCTTCCTTGCCTCTCTGTATCGCTGACTTATTAAAGGAATATTAAACCCAATTTTTTTCTTTCATGATTCAGATAAAGCATGCAATTTTAAGCAACTTTCTAATTTACTCCTATTATCAATTTTCTTTGTTCTCTTGCTATCTTTATTTAAAAAAGCATGACTGTAAAGCATAGGAGCCAGTCCATTTTTTGGTTCAGCACTGTGGGTAGTGCTTGCTGATTGTTGACTGCATTTAGCAACCAATCAGCAAGTGCTACCCAGGTTCTGAACCAAAAATGTGCTGGCTCCTAAGCTTACATTCCTGCTGTTTAAAAAAAGATACCAAGAGAACAAAGAAAAATGTATAATCGTAGTAAAATAGGAAGCTGTTTAAAATTGCTTTCTCTATCTGAATCATGGAAGAAGAAAAAATGGGTTTCATATCCCTTTAACTGCCTGTATCCATTTTTATATTAAAATATTTCACTCCCTTTTTTTTTCTAAATAATTCTCAACTGCTCTTTAAAGTAGTTAAGTATCTTTATATATGATTTGTAAATATCAGCTGATAAGCACCACAGCACAGAAGAACCAAATACAAAATAAATATTTTCTTAGAATTTAAAGTTGCCCGTATATAGCAACACTTGCAGCGTTTCACTGTTTAAGAATAGATCTGGCACGTTGTCTCCTTTGATCTGTAAGAACCAGATGGAAAAGAGGTCCTGTACTAACCTCAGCAATGAGGACATAGCATAGTACAAGGTCAAGCAAACAACATCATACATAAAGGGACATTACATTAAACACCTGTTGTTTTTCTATTAAAAATGTGCTTTGTTCCTTGTTCCCTACAATTGCCAAAAAGCAAAATCTATAACCTGGGTTTTCAAAATGCTGCAAATTGCCTAAACCAGCTGTTTGATTTGCAGTGTTTGCAGGTTACAGAATGTTCTTCTGGGCCTCAACAAGAGGCCTGGAAAAAACACCAAATTACAAAATAAACAAGTGTACATTGCATTGCTTTTTTATTATGATTAACTAGATATCGTCTGGAGGAGTTTTTTTTTTAGATTTTAATGTCCCTTTAGTTAATTTGCTTCTCACGGTTTTTCACATTTGAAGTCATTCAGAAACAACTTCTTGATTTCCTGTTAGCTTTGCATCATGCTAACGCCACCAATATATTGCATTGAGAACATTTGACAAAAGCATTCCAATCCATCAGAAACACACTTGGAGCCATTTTTTTTAATGGCTTTGGACTTTTCTATTGAAAAATACCTAGTTCTTTTCAAAATGAACATTTGCTTGTTTAGAGAGGCATATATTGGCTGTTCACTCATTTTTCACTTGAACAGTTCATGTTAAAGGGAGAACATTAAACTTTTCTGATTCATACAGAGTGAACAATTGAAAAATTCCAAGTTAAATTTGACATCAAATTTACTTATTGTTCTTGGAATCCTTTTTTAGTTCACTTCCATGATAGCATAATGCAGAAGTCTCTCTCTCTATCACTTTCCCTTCTCCTCCCACATCCACAAGTGATGAAATATACATAGCTAGTATTACAAGTGAGGCAGTCTTTTATCATAAAAGATTCCCCAGTCACATGAGAAGATATTTATGTAGTTCCATGGGTGATGTATTCACACATCATACATCCTAAGTGACCACATCTATATAATCCCTAACTAAATAATTTTTTACGTCTCTTCTTTATTTTCTTATTTGTTCTTTAGACATCATGGGGCATATTTATCAATGTGCGAGCGTACATGATACGAAGTAGCGTATCATGTACTCCGCAAATCGATAAATGCCGACAGCATACGCTGTTGGCATTTATCATTGCACCAGCAGTTCTTGTGAACTGCTTATGCAATGCCGCCCCTGCAGATTTGTGGCCAATCGGCTGCTAGAAGGGGGTGTCAATCAACCCGATCGTATTGGATCGGGTTGATTTCTGTCCGTGGCCTCAGAGCAGGTGGACAAGTTATGGAGCAACGGTCTTTAGACCACTGCTTCATAACTTCTGTTTCTGGTGAGCCTGAAGCCTCGCCGGAAACAAGGGGCATCAATACGGAGCTTGATAAATATGCCCCCCATGACTTTACTAGGGGGCAATTTCTGTTTGAGAGTGGGTGCACAATAGGGATTTTCTAATTGACCAAGAATGGGATCTCTCAATAAGAGGGGCCAATGTTTGTCCAAAACTGTCATGATCATCTGATAATTAGCATTGTAACCATAATAAATGCTAATCCTATTGAAGGATTACCCTCTTCTTTCCTAACAGATGGCACAAGGATTTGACTCTTGTCCAACATATTTGCTCTATTAAACCTTGATTCTTTAAGGGGTACAGGATATCCCTTCTCCTTGAATCTTCCTTTCAAAAGCTTACTTTGGATCTCATTTGCCTCTATGTCAGTACAATACCTTCAAATTCTACTGAACTGATTATATGGTATATTTGTTTTCCAACTTTTAAAGTGATTACTAATGAAATCCAGAAATGTGTTACTATCCACCAGTTTAAAATAGATGGAAGAATTTACTTGACCATCCTTATCCCATTTTAGCAGTGCATCTAAAAATTCTATGCTATTCAATTGAATTTTAGATGTGAATGACAACCCCATCTCATTTTGATTCAAACACACTCATAGGGGTCTATTTATCAAGCTCCGCCAGAAACAGAAGTTATAAAGCAGTGGTCTAAAGACCGCTGCTCCATAACTTGTTCGCCTGCTCTGAGGTGGCGGACAGAAATCAACCCGATCGAATACGATCGGGTTGATTGACACCCCTGCTAGCAGCCGATTAGACGCGAATCTGCAGGGGGCCGTATTGCACCAGCAGTTCACAAGAACTGCTGGTGCAATGAGAAATACCGACAGCGTATGCTGTTGGCATTTTTCGATGTGCGTCGGACATGATACGCTACATCGTATCATGTCCGTCTGCACTATAATAAATATACCCCATGGAGGGAGTAGTCCATGATTAGTCTTGATTTGCCCTTTTTATGCATCATATAGCATCATTCCATTTAAGGATGAACGTTTAGTCATCTAGTGAATTATTATTTGAAAGGGGCAGAATACAGGGTGACCTCAGTAGGTTGGAATTATTATTACTAGTAAGCTCCTTTTGGCTAATTGTTAAAAGACCTAAAACTTTCTCTATGTTTACCTCACAATCTTGTCTGCTATGCTATAAGTACTTATATGCTTATATAATAATGTTTCTGGTTGGGCAGAGCCTAGGCAGTCTGGGACATGGATTGGAGCTCCTGGTTAGACTAGAGTAGTCCAGTGGTTTGGCTAAGGTTTGGAGTTTCCCTCATTTTGCTATGTGAAAATAGGACATTTATAGGCAATGGTAATCCTGATTTAAATTTTGGTCATGGAGGAAGATATTATATAAAATGCCTGTTTTTCAAAGGTAGATACGGATGCTGGATAAGATAGCAATTTTTTATAACACTGGAATGCTAAATCCCATTAACTTACATTGACATTTCTAAGATTCATCACCTTTTGATAATGTTGAAAAACATTTGTTATGTTTAGAGACAGAGATTAAAAAGAGCATTCTGATATTTGTCAGCCAGTACTGGTGGTGAAGAAAAGCATATTTTGTAAATATAAAGAGAGGATCCATGGCTTTACACAAGAATGAAGTATTAATGTAAGAACATGCATTTGGGAAGATGGGGTTGGGTAGAATGGGTGGATTTTTCTGACAGTTGGAGGGTTTCTTAAGTGAGTGTGCTGGTGGGTTAGGGTAGCAGAGTATTTGCTCTGGGTCTGTGTATGTAAGTGCATAAGATGCTATATATAAATTAAGTAAAAATTATTTTTCTTGTTTAAATGTATTTGAGTGGAAAGGGCTCCAAAGTATATATAGATATACACGTGTATATATAAATATTTATATATATATTGTTTTTCAAAAGCTCTTTTTAAAAGCTACTATCTGTGCATTGCATATATCCAGAACAAAACCTAAGCAATGTATTTAGGTTGCAGGAGAGACACCCTTTTGTACAGAGGTTCTGCTTTTGTAGAATGACCAGATTTGTTACCTTAAATGCCCATAAAAAGGTAGTCTCCGAACAGATTGTGCAAGAACTTCTGTAGCTGTTTAGATGAATTTAGCCTCTATATAAATGCATACCAAATAAATCATATCATACCAGCAAAATTATTAAAGCAACAATGTTCAATGTTTCCTTATTGTTGTGGTAAGAGTCTGCAATGTTTAGCTTTTCTTCTGGGCAGCAGTTTAAAGGAATATGCAATTATAATTGGCAACTACTTAACTGATTATTATTGCTGTTATATTTTATTTATATAGGGTAACATATTACGTAGTTCTGCAAAATGGGGTGATATTAAACATTAATACACATAATAGAAATTGTAGCAGACATACAAATATTATAATAAATATATAAACTCATGTGCGTTTTTGTTCTCCCTCTGAAAAAGAAAAGTGAAGCGAACAATCTTACAGCTGAATAAAAATTACGTACAAATATAAAATCAAAGACGTTTGGACGGCAGATATAGCTAAAGGGTAATCAAGTCTGCCCTTACCCCTAACTAGCAATGAGCTCCAAAATAGCTCCAAAATAACTATACAAATAAAAAAAGTGAATAGTAGTAATGTTACTACAGCCTCAATATATTTAGAATTTTGAAGGTGGACTCATGAATTACAACCTTGGCCCACATGTACTAACGGCCGCAGTAACAAGTTTCTGAACCTGAGAACCTGTCCACGCGGCTTCACATTAAACGGGCTGTGGGTCCTGTACGTCCACTGCCAGAATGTATCATTATACAGTGGCTTGAGTGTGTAATGCAGCCCCTTCACTCGCACGATTGGTTGAGAAGGGCCTGTCGATCACCTGAGCAAGTGTGTTCGGGGTGATTTCAATCTGTCACCTCTGATTTGGCAGAGACTGTAAGAAGCAGCGGCATGATGACCGCTTCTTAAAACATTGCGGGAAGCAGGCTCACATGTACGAACCTGCCAGGGCCTTAAAAGCAGCTTATGCTCATTAGTACGTAAAGCCCCATGTATTAAGGTAGATTTTAATTTAAAAACAACTATAGTTTATAGCTGCTACTGATTATTTGGGGTAACCAGCTGTTTATATTATTATTGCAAACAAATCACCAATATTTATTTTAAAGGGCTATAATAGTCAAAACATGACATGCTCTAAGACTAGCGACCATGCACTACTATGTGTTTAACCCCCGAACAGTGGTTAAGTACACTGTGGAAGTACTGCTCGGGACCCGCATAGCACTGCTGGTCCCAAGTGAAAATGTTGCCGAGTTGTGCAACTAGCGCTGCTGATTAGATCAGCGCTATTTCTACTGTGTGGAGGTTAAACACATAGTGCAGGGTCGCTTGTCTTAGAATTACATGTTCTAACGAATTGATGCATTTAATGATTTTTTTTTAATTATTATGGCCCTATAATTATGTTAAAATGTTAATCTGCTGTCATTTAATGTTTCTATTAAACTACTTTTTAACAGTAAGTTTATAATTTGAAACTAATAATTTTAACTGCATCTGAATATTCCACCTTAAAAATATGAGCACTATACATCCCCATTTTTTTTGGTTGTTTTTTTTTTTTTTTAAAACCTGTTAAATTTTTGCAGCAAAAAAAGGTTAAATTAAAGCTTTGAGAAGCAACACAAAAAATGTGAATTTTATTTTTTTATCCTTTAATCATGAAGTTGCTTTCTAAAAATCCTAAGTATTCTTGAACTCCTTTTTGCTTTAATTAAAAGGAACATGAAATCCAACACTTTTATTTCATTATTCAGATAGAGCATTCAATTTTAAACAACTTTACCAATTTACTTATATTATCAAATTTGCTTCATTCTCTTTTTTTGAAGGAGCAACAACGCAGTATGTACTGGGAACTAGCTAAACACATCAGGTGAACCAATGACAAAAGGCATATATGTGCAGTCACCAATCAGCAGTTAGCACCCAATAGTGCATTGCTGGTCCAGGCCAACCTAGGATTGCTCTTCAACAAAGGATACCAAGAAAAGGAATCAAGTTAGATAACAGAAGTAATTTGGAAAGTTGCTTAAAATCGCATCCTCTACCAGAATCATGAAAGTTTCATTTTGACATCACTGTCCCTCTAAAGGGACAGTCAAGTATAAATTAAACTTTCATTATTCAGATAGGACTTTTAATTTTAATTGACTTTCCAATTTACTTTTATCATCAAATTTGCTTTTTTCTCTTGGTATTCTTAGTTTAAACTAAACATAGGTAGACTCATATGCTAATTTCTAAGCCTTTGAGGGCTGCCTCTTATCACCTGCTTTTTAAATCTCTTTTCAACACAAAGAGACAGAAAGTACACATGGGCTATATAGATAACACTGTGTTCAGGCACAGAAAGTTATTTAAGATTTAGCACAATACAATGCTAAATGTAAGACAATAGATAATAAACAGTCACAGTCATGTGATCAGGGGGCTGGAAGAAGGTTCCTAGATACAAGGTAATCACAAAGGTAAAAAGTATATTAATATAACTGTGTTGGTTATGCAAAACTGGGGAATGAGTAATAAAGGGATTATCTATCTTTTAAAACAATAACAATTCTATGGTTGACTGTCCCTTTAATAGCACTAGTTGTCAGTTATTTCCATGCAACTAACATTAGTGAAGTTTTCATATTTTTTTAATCCTTTATTCTTCGTGGTACACAATAGCTACACCTATCTATATTTATCATGGCATAAGGGATACACTGGCATATAAGACACATTTATTTTTGTAGGATTCAGCCAGTGGAACACTAAATATCATACACTTGGAATAAAAGAGAAAAATAAAACTAAACTAAACAATTACTTTTATTTTAGTAAAAACAAGACTTTTATGCAAGAAAGTAAAACAGATCTTATATGCCAAACAAAATGTGCAAAATGAACTAAAAGTTTACTCCAGCATTACAAATCCCTGTTATTCTACCAGCTGATTCACTAAAGAATGGAGCGTTAGAAGAGCGTCAGTAATTCAGCTGCACAGAACAGCATGAACTGGTGAAGCTAGAGAAACTGCAGATGCTGGAGTGGGATTTTAGTGCGTTTTGTCTACTGTGTGTCATCTTTCTTCAGTGCCAAGTAAGACCATGCGAAACTATAATGAAAGCAAATTTTAGACTGAGAGCTGTTTAGCTATGGTGGTTCTGGATTTGAAGCATACATATGTTGCAATATAGGGCTAGATTACAAGTGGAGCACTAAATTATTGCACAAATATAAATGATATTGTTACAAACATGCTTGCTTAGACTGCTGCTGAGACACACTGCAAACAACATGTAATATAATAGGTAAATACTACACAGTAACAAAAACGTAGATGCAACAAGTCAAAGTATTTTTCGCAATACTATTAGTAAAAATGTTTCTAGTAAAAGTTATTACTGGTTCAGCGGCATACTCACATATGCTACGTGTGGCTAGAGTCTCAAAAAACATGCCTGCTCAAAAAGCTGGGGGTGATGTGTATTGCTTCAGCAAAGACTTCATTTGTGTCATACAAACTACTGCTGACTCTGGCAGATAAAGGGACTTACAACATATGTGTATGCTGCTGCAAAACTTGAACAATTTTCACTATAAGTATTTTTGCTGATGGAAGTAAATAGCAAAAAATGCTTCCATTAACATTTCAGCTTGGACCTTTCTATCCATTTAAAGTGTATTTTGTTCTACCAAATAATTTTTGTTGCACACATATATTAGCACATTACATTATTGCGCTTTCTCTATACTTTATAATAGGGTAGGCAACACATTTTATTGGTATACAACTGCTGGATGTAACCGACCCCCATACTAGTCAAAACTAGCAATCGCCATCCTGCCTGATTTGGGTAAACGTTCTGAAAAAGGTTTGCCACTCCTTTATGACATCATATGCTTAAAGTGAATGTAAACTCAGCCTTCGTTCTAAACAGCAGTCTATCAAATACCAATAAAAAACCTGAGTTTCATTCATCAATTTTAAATTTTCTAAATGTATACCTTTATTCTCCTTAAATTTATACCAATTTGCGGCTAAACCGTCCTCCGCCCGGCATTCGCGCTCTGTTGCTCATCTTTTTGATTGATGTCTCAATAGCCAATAACGGCTCTAACCACGGGGGGACCCACCCTCTTCTCATTACGTAATATGTCCTTATTGCGCATGCGTTCGTCTTTGGTGCCTATAATTGACAATGTAAAATTGGCACGGGAGCGCGCAGTGCCTATACGTAAACAGCGGGTGGGACCGCTGTTTACGTAATTTGGTTGAAAATGAGGAAGCAATGAGTGGGAGGAGCGGGTAAGCGAATGAGCGAGATGCAAGATATAAAATAAACAATAAAATACACTTTTTATTATAAATTTATTGCGGCGGTACACTTAATATCAGTAATGACTACAAAACTAGATAACACAAAAGGTAAAAATTGACATTCACTTTAATTATGACTTCATACAGGTGAGATAATGCACTCTGTAAAAGGAGATTACTAAAAGAACCAAAATAATACTTCCTGTTGAGTACAGCGCTACAGAATTTTGTGGCGCTATTCAAATAAAAGATAATAAGTGCACTGCCATAAATATTTTAAAGGAAAGTAAATTCAAAATTAAACTTTAATGATTCAGATAGAGGATTCAATTTTAAACAACTGTCCAATTTACTTTTTATCAAATTTTCTTTGTTCTCTTGGTATCTTTTATTGAAGAGTAAAACTAGGTAGGCTTATAAGAGCTCAGGAGTGTGCACATGCTTTTAGTACTCTATTTGTTTATCAATTACCAGGTTCCATTTTGACCTTCTACTTTCCCATATCTAATTGTCAAGGAAAATACATTTCAAGAGCAGAATTCTAATCTGTTAGAGCATTCAGAGCTCTGTACAGCTGGCTGCTAATTTTGTCTATTAACCTAGGGAGTCTCCATGCAGGAGCTTCCATCTGCAATCACAGAGCAAATTTCCCTAGTTCATCTTTAAAGGGAAAAGTGCAGATAACAAAGTGATCTAGTTAGAAATTGAAGTTATTGAAACTGATATTGCACCAGTAAAATAAGCAATATTTAAAATTACTTGCAGAAGAATAAATTAGAACTTTTTATTCCAGTTTAATCTCATCACAGCTACAATGCAAAGTTTTACGGTCTTTCTGCAAAACAATTAAAAACATAATTGTAGATCAAATAGGAAGTTTCCCACCTGGGAGGTGACAGAATGGAAGATTGTATTGGATGTTTTGTTCATTCATGCCTTGGGAAGAAATAGGAAGGTTAATGAGCAGATGTGTCAAGTGAATATCTAGCACAAATTACCAAATAGCATAACTTTTCAGTAAAAGTTGTATGAAAAGGTACAGTATATTAATGTTTGTTTTTTATTATTTAAATAACATAAGATAATCTTTATAGCTAAAGCGATGTTAGACTAGATTCTCAAACACTCATCAGTCTGCCAAGGGGCCCTATCATTTAAGGGACAGTAAAGTCCAAATTCAACTTTCATTATTCAGATAGGGCATGTCATTTTAAACAACTTTCCAATTTACTTTTATCATCAAATTTGCTTTGTCCTCTTGGCATTCTTAGTTGAAAGCTAAACCTAGGTAGGCTTATATGCTAATTTCTAAGCCCTTAAAGGCCGAATTTGAATGCATTTGACAGTTTTTCACAGCTAGAGGGTGTTAATTCATGTGTGTCATATAGAAAATATAGTGCTCACGCCCGTGAAGTTATTTAAGAGTCAGCACTCATTGCCTGAAATGCAAGTCTGTCAAAAGATCTGAGATAAGGAGACAGTCTGCAGAAGCTTAGATACAAGGTCATTACAGAGGTAAAAAGTATATTAATATAACAGTGTTGGTTATGCAAAACTGGGGGATGGTAAATAAAGGGTTTATCTATGTTTTTAAACAATAACATTTTAGAGTTTACTATACCTTAAAGGGAACTTCTGCTTGAAATTCAGAGTCTTTACCTATCCTTTCTAGCTCATCATCAGTGGTTGTGCCTGCCATTAATCTATACAGTTGTGTTTTAATGGCCCAATGAGTGACCTAAAAACACAGAAAAACATAAATTACAACCACTTTGGAAATATATTTGTAAAATACTTGCATGTCTGTTTTGTTATGTTAAAGTAATGTTGCTGGATAGGATGGAAGAGTGTTCCTAAGGTGTTTTTCTTGCGGCTTGGTCAGGATTTTTAGCATAATGCAATTGCCTGTGTGAAGTATCTTGTCTCAGTATATCTAACTGACAAAGTCTTGTTTTTCATTTTATTTTGGGCTAGATTACAAGTGGCACACTATTTAGCGCTCCCCTTCAAGCATAAACTTTGCTAGACGTAATCTTTTTGGGGCGTCAGGTAGGAATGTAAAATATGGGTTTCGTGCTTTACGTCTAAAACAGTGTCGGTTTAGCACACATGAAAACATAGTTATCTTAAGGCGCATTATTAAAATATTACATATAAAATATTAATAACTATAAATCATAATTATTACAAATTATTATAGATAATGTGTGTGTGTATGTGTATGTATATATATATATATATATATATATATATATATTCTATGGATTATTTAGAATTTTTAAAAGTATCTATAATTCTGATGTTGCCCTAACCCAACACGTGTTAAATTAAATTGCGCGCAATCGAATGTTTTTACTTTCAACTCGTAATGCACACGCTACTTCTGACACCACTCATAATCTAGCCCATAGTTATATAACATTAGAAATACCTAGATAGATAATTATGAAATAAATTAATTATAGGAGGTGAACTATCTCCAGTTTAATAGGTTAATTAATTGTTTATATAATAACAATTTAAATAGCTTCATTAAAAAAAAATAGCTAAAAAGGATAGAAACGTCAGTATGAAATATAAGCTTTTTTGCAATATACATCCATTAGCAAAAATGCTTCTAGTAAAAGTTACTGTTTTTCTGCAGCATACGCACATATCCTGTGAGGGCCTCTGCTCCAGTGTTCAGACACTACACCTTCTCAAAGAGTCAGCAGCGGCTTGCATGGCACAAATTACATCTTCAGAAGCAATGCACAGCACTGCCATGAATATTGGTTCATGGGCCCTCACAGGATATGTGCTTATGCTGCAAGAAAACAGTAATAACGTTTACTAAAAGCATTTTTGCTAATGGAAGTATATTGCAAAAACGCTTATATTTCAAATAGTGCATACACAAAGAGCCTCTTTGTGATCATCCAGTCAGAAAATACTTGTACCAGCTGAGTCCAGTAGTAACTGGATGACGGTTAATCTAAAAAATAAAAAACAGAGAAAGGCATCCACTATATTATCAGGTGTTAAAGAATGACAAGACTGCACTCAAGTTCCTAATAAAAATACAAAATGTGTATTAAACCCCTTAATCCATGCCATAAACACTAGAATAAAACAATACAATCAAATTTTTAATTTATTCACTCCTGGAAATAAACCTAAAACTATGTATAAAAGGTCAATGTATACCCAGTGCAAGGAAAACACCAGTAAGTATTTCACCAGAGCACTTAATTATAAAATACGCGCTCCAGAATGACAGTTCACAGATATCCCAACAGTTGCTGTTTGGTGCTTAAAGGGACACTGAACTCAAATTTTTTTCTTTCATGATTCAGAGAGCATGACATTTTAATCAACTTTCTAATTTACTCCTATTATCAAATTTTCTTTGTTCTCTTGCTATCTTTATGTTAAAAGCAGGAATGTAAATCTCAACAGCCAGCCCATTTTAGGTTCATCACGATGGATAGTGCTTGCTTATTGGTGGCTTACGTATACCCACCAATAAGCAAACATAACCCAGGTTCTCAACCAAAAATGGGCCGGCTCCTATGCATCACATTCATGCTTTTTAAATAAAGATAGCAAGAGAACAAAGAAATTGATAATAGGAGTAAATTAGAAAGTTGCTTAAAATTGCATGCTCTATCTGAATCATTAAAGAAAAACACTGAGTTTAGTGTCCCTTTAAGTAGTAACACATCCCTTCCTATGTTGCAGATATGTTGCCACTTGCTAATTACAGTTCACATTTGCCACAGAGGTTAAATAGGAGGACACAGTATATCAACAGGCTCCTTCCAAGGTTATAGAAAGCATATACTGCGGCAGGTCCTTAATTCATTCTCATCATACTTGTTAAAGCAGGTTCCTATATGAAAACATCTCACTGTGATGGTTTTCAGACACCCAAGAGCACTATACTTACATGCACTTGCCGTCACTCATAAATAGGTAATTACTTGGTGTTTACCGTCCTTATATAACGTTAGGTGGGTCTGATGAATCCCCAGTGCTTTCCCAGAAAAGGGAAGGGGTGAAACGCGTCATGGCTGGTGCTCTGTGAACTGGCGTTCTAATCTGTGCTTCAGTCCTAGAAAAGGTGTTAGACCGTAGTCCCCAGGATCCACCTAATGTGCAATATTTTTTTTAAATAATTTCTATGAGATAGTATTATTATGAGTTAAACTGTTCTTTTAAATGTAAATTTGATTTGTTTTGGGACACTTTTTTTTTACTCTCGTAACAGTTAACCAGAGCTCTGAGGTCGTGGTAATCGTTTTAGCGCAAATCTCGATTGCGCTCACACATTAACATTTACTTTCAACTTGTAAAAAAAGCTCACAAATGGTTGTGAAAACCCGATATCACTTGCACGCGAACAATGTCTCCACTTGTAATCTAGCCCAACATTTTTCTTTCATGATTATGACAGAGCATACAATTTTAAAAAAGTTTCCAATTTACTTCTATTATCGAAATATGCTTCATTCTCATGTTGTTCTTTGTTGAAGAGATACCTACATAAGTAGCGTGCACATGTCTGTAGCACTACATGACAGGAAAATAGTGCTGCCATCTAGTGTTCTTGCTTATGCATAACATTGTTGCAGTTTCCAAGTTTGGTGATATGACTATCTTACCCTTGTCTGCTACTTTGCTACTGGGTCTTTTAACTTGCAGTATTTTAGTAAGAGGATTTTGGTAAATGGTCATTCCAGCCATTGTCTCCAACTACCTGACATTTCCACCTGACACTGGTAAAGACGCGTGCCCGGCCAGGAGAGAGGTTTGCTGTTTTTTACAGCTGGGTGGCTTTCTTCTGTCTTTATTTCTCTGGATAACAATTCCGTTTTCTTGTAGGTGATTTTGTATTGTGAACTTTGTATATGGTTTTTCATGCCCTAAACTCTTTTAATCCTCTTCCAAATGTCTTCCTTCTTTTTATTTACATCAATGTATTGAAAGACAAGGGGTATATTTAAAGACAATGAGAGGTTGCAAATGATCAGAGACAATACTATTCATTTCAGTCACTCATTTGTTGTAACAAGTGACAGGAACACCAGGGTCCTGGCAAGGACCCCTGACAGGCAAGATTCTCTTTGAGAAGTCAGTTCTCTCTATATCCTTTATCCGGTTTATCGTGTAATGAAGGTCTTTTTTTATGAACGAGTAGCATTTGATACCTAAAACATAAGCCTGGCATGGTCTTTTATTATTATATATTATTAGTATTTACAAACCAGACTAGCGTGCCAGATCAGTGATGTCAACATTTTTGATGCAGTAGAGAGAATGATCTGTGTAAGGCCTGGACTATATATTGAGCAGGTCTATTGTTTTGCATGGGAGCTGCAGGAGTTATGAAACCCAAACCAGCAGTACCCAAGAAGCAATGTTACTCACTCCCCTTATCCCCTCTATTAGTTTCATACTCTTCTGGTTTTTACACCAGTAGACGAAACTCAGCACCATTTACAGTATTAATTCCAAAGTATAATTCATGTAAAAGTAAAAATAGGGCACTGCATGGAGTAACCCATAAATAAACATATATAAAGAAAGAATGTTCGTTCTACACAGAGGGTCTATTAGTAGCAAACATTCAGTTATGTTTTCTTAGCTATACAGTCCTTATTTCTATTGTCTGAACTAATTAAAGCACCCAAAATACAATATACACACCATATGACCAAAAGTATGTGGACACCTGACCATCAAACCAATATGAGCTTGTTAGACATCCCATTTCAAAACCATGGGCATTAATATGGAGTTGCCCAACCACACCACCCTCCCTTTGTGGCTATAACATATGCCACTCTTCTGGGAAGGCTTTCCACAAGATTTTGAAGTGTATCTGTAGTAATTTATGCCCATTTATTCCAAAGGTGTTTAGTGGAATTGAAGCAAGTGCCACTCAAGTTCCTCCACACCAACGTGTCAAAACCACGTCTTCATGGACTTCACCACATGACAGGGGGAACAGTCATGCTGGAACTTGAAAAGGCCTTACCTAAACTATTGCTACAAAGTTGGAAGAGCCCAATTGTCTAAAATGGTGTTGTATACTAGCTGAAAACCTGAAAAACAGGGTTTTCCTGGTTTTCCTGGTATCCGACACTCAGATAGTAAAGAGTGATTCATCTATCAAGAGAACATTTCCTCTGCTCCAGAGTTCAGTGGCAGCATGCTTTACATCAAATAAGTGCACAAGGTCACAGTCTATACGTTTACTAGTCTGTGATTGGCTGATAGCTGTCACATGATACAGGGGGCAGCACATGGGGAAGAATAAGTTTTTCTGAAAAAAGCTATGACATTTGAAATTCATAGTAAGTGTCATTGCCTTGTCTTTTTATTATGCACGTTTACTGTATTTAATAGTCCTTTAAACATCAAACCCTGCAAGCATAACTTGCTTAGAGAAAACGACGAGACCCTCAAAAATGCCTGAGCAATGTTCCTGTACAGCCCATTCGCCTGCCTGTGAGATTTATTTTACAATATAAGAATAAATCACTTTTTTGAATTTTTCACTGTTTGGTACAATTTAAAATTTGTATTTTGAAATAAAATTGTACAATAAATATACATTCTTCCTGTTTACTTATAAAATATTTGCTGAGTCATTTAAATTAGCATTTTGATGCATATTTTAATACAAACTTTAATGCATATTAATGTTCCAAGTTTTCTACCCACAAACCCTAGATGTGGCCCCCGGGCCATAGTTTGGACACCCCTTTTCTTAAGGGAACCAGTCCTGATAAGTCAAGAGTTGTCCTCCATCTTTAGTTCCTTTGTAATATGCTATTAGCATTAACATTGCCTTTTCTGAATACTAAGTTATCAATAACTATTTCAAATCTAAGGTACTCTTACTCATTAGTGTTATGCTACTGCAATGCGAAGTAAAAAAAATGCCAAACAAATCTGTTTCCTTGCCTTAGGTGTCTGTACTTACTTATAATGTGCTGTTATCCCTTCAGCAATAAACGGGGTGTATCTGCCAGAAATAGCACTCTTGATGCTTTCTATATTTTACTAGGCCACTGAAGATTATGCTAATGTGATATTACAGTCATTTTGAGAAGAGCCTGCAAAGTCTTCAGTTTTGTTCGATACCAGAGCAAAACATCTGTCTGTGTCTGATTTATGTTGATTGCTGCACAAGAAATTCTGTTACATTTTACACCATTTTACTAACTACCTATCCCAACTGTCAAAAGAAAACTTATCATAATGAATTAGGTGTGCGGAGACATATGAAAACGTTTGTGTTACCATTCAGGTGATAAGTTTCTGTGTGATTTTCAGAGCAAAAAAAAAGAAAGAAAACAGAAAAAAGAAGAAAAAAAAAAAGAACCAGAAAAGGAAAGAAAAAAAAAGTTTATCACTATTTCATATTTTACCAACTGGAAATGGCAGTTATTGTTATGTAGAAATAAAAAATAAAATGCCATTGTTATCACATTAAATGGACATAAAACAGTAAATAACATAAATTATATAAAATTGTATTAGTCGTTTAAATATTGAAGAAATAAGTGCAATATTTAGTTTCTATAAAGTACTTTCATTTCTATGAAGTAATTGGTGCCACTGTGTCGAAACTTAAGTTTCCCTTATCTAACCTGATTGGCCAAGTACAATTAGGGACAGATATGTGCAAACAAAAATGTAGAATATACTAATGTTAAAGTTATTTTATTTAACATTTCTGTATTCCACCACCCACTGTGGGCCAGATTACAAGTGGAGCGTTAAATATCGCTTGCGAGCAAGCGATATTAACTCTCCACTTTGTAATACTACCGCATGATAATGTGCGCTGGTATTACAAGTTAATCGTAATGCGAACGTGAACTCTGCGTTCTTCCATAAGCTCCTATGGGAGCCTCTCTCTGATGATGTCACAGCCGGCATCAGAACCTCACGCAGCAAAGGGGATAAGTAGCATTTATGTACAGTATATGATTATATACATATATATGTATGTGTTAATATGTGTATATACACATATTAACACATAAATATTATATACATATATAATATACATATATATTTACATTGCGGTCTATGGGAATATACAGTTCCCGTAGACTGCAATGTTAAGGCACTTCCACCTACTTTATTATTATTTTATAATTATTATTATTATTATTTTAATAATATAATTATAAAATATATATAATTAGATTATTATTTTATAATTAAAAACTACAATGGCCTCTATTTTAAGGGCAATTGGGGCAATTTTAGAAAATTAACCAGAGATCTAATCTATGGTTAATTTTCAGTGCTCTAATTGCTACCGAAAGCTCGCAGCAGCAATAGCCAGCCACTTTTAATGGCTGGTTAATTATTGCGCTCCTGCAAACGGACAAATTTGCACATTTGCAAGAGCGCAATAATTTAGCGCTCCATTTGTAATCTAGCCCTGTCTGTCCTTAACAGAAGAGATTTGATAAATGAAACCTGGGTTATAACATGTCTGCTCCATTTCTTTGCAGTCAGGGGAATTGGAAAGCCAACAAGTTTCATTGTTAAATTACAGGAAATGGGCAAAAGATCATTAGAACCCCAGAGGAAAGAATTGAGAGGAGGGTTTAGTGACCTCACTGCAGGCAATGGAATATCATTAGGAAAGTGGTAGTTAAGGGGAGGTGTTAGGGTGGAGAGGATAAGAAGGGTGGGCAGCGGAAGCTGTCAGTCAGAGGGAAAGAAGCTAGAAAGAAGGATGGCTGACATTGCAGAGCTGTTGGAGCAGGTTAGGGGCCTAGTGGAGAGTGAGAACGAGAAAAATACAAAAGCGCTTCCCATAGATACAAATATTCAAAATGAAAAATTAATGATTAAAAATAAAAGAACCAGTGAATTGAATGCACAAATACAGTGATTATTCAACAGTATAGTCCAAAATGGATCTAGCAATTAAATTCTCAATATCTTATTAGTAGTAGTGATGTCGCAAACTTAAAAATTTCGGTTTGCGAACGGCAGACTCGAACTTCCGCTACTGTTCGCGAACCGCGCTAACCACCATTGACTTCAATAGGCAGGCGAACTTTAAAACCCACAAGGACTCTTTCTGGCCACAATAGTGATGGAAAAGTTGTTTCAAGGGTACTAACACCTGGACTGTGGCATGCTGGAGGGGGATCCATGGCAAAACTCCCATGGAAAATTACATAGTTGATGCAGAGTCTGCTTTTAACCCATAAAGGGCCTAAATCACCTAACATTAATAAATTGTTTGCAATAACGTGCTTTAAAACATCAGTTATGATGTTGTATCGATCAGGTAGTGTAAGGGTTACGCCCGCTTCACAGAGACAGGTGTAACGCACCGCAAACAACCGCAAACAGTCCATTTGCACAACCACGAGATAGATAGATTTGATAGATAGATACATAGATTACATAGCTCAATAGATGCAATATACATATGATCGATACAAATTACATAGATCAATAGATGCAATATACATTTGATAGATACGAATTACATAGATCAATAGATGCAATATCCATTTGATAGATACAAATTTTATCGATCAAAAGATGCAATATACATTTGATAGATACGAATTACATTGATCAAAAGATGCAATATACATTTTATAGATACAAATTACATCGATCAATAGATGCAATATACATTTGATAGATACGATTGATAGTTAGATAGATTTGATAGATAAATAGATAGATTTGAAAGATATATAATTTCCCTGACAGAGTATAACAATAAAACATGCGGTCTGGGACCCGTGGTGTGTTAATTAGTACTATTCTTAGCAGTTTACTACTACCTGTTACTCCCCGGGGGAGGTCTATATGGCCTGCATTTTTGGAACAGGGAGATGGAAGAAGATGATTGGTCTGTCCTCCTACTTCAAATTTGTCAAAAACACAAGTGGCTGTCTCAAAACAGTCCGGCCACGAGATAGATAGATTTGATAGATAGATATACATAGATTGATAGTTAGATAGAATCAATAGAAGATAAATAGATAGATTTGATAGATATATAATTACCCTGAAAAAGTATAATAATAAAACATGCGGCCTGGGACCCATGGTAACTAGGTTGTGTTAAGTAGTACTATTGTTAGCACTTTAATCCCTGTTACTCCCCCTATCGGGGGAGGTCTATATGGCCTGCATGATTACCCTGACAAAGTATAACAACAAGACACACGGTCCATCGGGGGAGGTCTATATGGCCTGCATGATTACCCTGACAAAGTATAACAACAAAACATGCGGTCTGAGACCCATGGTAACTAGGTTGTGTTAAGTAGTACTATTCTTAGCACTTTAATCCCTTTTACTCCCCCTATCGGGGGAGGTGTTTATGGCCTGCATGATTACCCTGACAAAGTATAACAACAAGACACGCGGTCTGGGACCCATGGTAACTAGGTTGTGTTAAGTAGTACTGTTCTTAGCAGTTTAATCCCTCGTACTCCCCCTATCGAGGGAGGTCTATATGGCCTACATGATTACCCTCACAAAGTATAACAACAAAACATGCGGTCTGGGACCCATGGTAACTAGGTTGTGTTAAGTAGTACTATTCTTAGTACTTTAATCCCTGTTACTCCCCCTATCAAGGGAGGTCTATATGGCCTGCATGATTACCCTGACAAAGTATAACAACAAAACATGCGGTCTGGGACCCATGGTAACTACGTTGTGTTAAGTAGTACTATTCTTAGCACTTTCATCCCTGTAACTCCCCCTATCGGGGGAGGTCTATATGGCCTGCATGATTACCCTACCAAAATATAACAATAAGACATGCGGTCTGGGACCCATGGTAACTAGGTTGTGTTAAGTAGTACTATTCTTAGCACTTTAATCCCTGTTACCCCCCTATCAAGGGAGGTCTATATGGCCTGCATGATTACCCTGACAAAGTATAACAACAAAACATGCGGTCTGGGACCCATGGTAACTAGGTTGTGTTAAGTAGTACTATTCTTAGCACTTTCATCCCTGTAACTCCCCCTATCAGGGGAGGTCTATATGGCCTGCATGATTACCTTACCAAAATATAACAATGAGACATGCGGTCTGGGACCCATGGTAACTAGGTTGTGTTAAGTAGTACTATTCTTAGCACTTTAATCCCTGTTACTCCCCCTATCGGGGGAGGTCTATATGGCCTGCATGATTACCCTGACAAAGTATAACAACCAAACATGCGGTCTGGGACCAATGCTGGTACTGGAATAATGGAAATAGTGGCAACGGTGTTAGTTTAAGCAAATATCAACCCCTTCATAATATAGTATGCTGAAATAATAGTAGATATATAATCTATTCAATATTCATTATATACCAGTTAGTATCACTGGTGAAGTGTAGGAGAAGGGGGGTGCTGACTGTCTGATAGATATATAGGTACAAAAAAGAGAGAGAAGTTGGACAGTACCCAGCACTCACAAAACACTATATAGTAACAGTATGCATTGAAAACCGGATTGTGTCCAGAACTGGTTATTAAAACGTAACTTTTACTAATGATAGGATAAAATAAAAAAGGTTGGTAAGAAAGCCGTGCTAGCGGCGAAATGTACATCAGGCCTTGTCTGTGTGCATGAGACTTGCTAATTTGTGTTCTAAGCTTATATTGATGTGGCAATTGCCTTCCTTAATCAGTCATTTTTAAACCGTTTCCTCTCCTGCTCTAGGTACCAGTATTGCTCAGATTAGGTAATGTTGTTGGGGTCAATCCCCTTTTTAGATTAGCTTTAGAGCAATCCGTGTATTCTCTGAGCCCTGAGGGTTACGGTGTATTTGAACTATTACCCAGGGAAGTAATTCTGTTTTTGAAGTCTCACACACACAGTCCTGATCTGTTTCTTAATCTAAGTTTTAAATGTATGTCTCACATATTTATGTTATACATTTGGTACTATTTACCAACCTTTTTTATTTTATCCTATCATTAGTAAAAGTTACGTTTTAATAACCAGTTCTGGACACAATCCGGTTTTCAATGCATACTGTTACTATATAGTGTTTTGTGAGTGCTGGGTACTGTCAAACTTCTCTCTCTTTTTTGTACCTGGTACTGGAATAACTAGGTTTTCTTAAGTAGTACTATTCTTAGCAGTTTAATCCCTGTGATTGGTCTGTCCTCCTACTTCAAATTTGTCAAAAACACAAGTGGCTGTCTCAAAACAGTCCGGACACGAGATAGATAGATTTGATAGATAGATATACATAGACTGATAGTTAGATAGAAGATAAATAGATAGATTTGTTAGATATATAATTACCCTGACAATGTATAATAATTAAACATGCGGTCTGGGACCCATGGTAACTAGGTTGTGTTAAGTAGTACTATTCTTAGCACTTTAATCCCTGTTACTCCCTCTATCGGGGGAGGTCTATATGGCCTGCCTGATTATCCTGACAAAATATAACAACAAGACATGCAGTCTGGGACCCATGGTAACTAGGTTGTGTTAAGTAGTACTGTTCTTATTAGTTTAATACCTGTTGCAACCCCTAATGGTGGGAGGTCTATATGGCCTGCATGATTAGCCGGACCAAATAAAACAACAAGACATGCAGTCTTGGACTGGGACCCATGGCTAACTAGGTTGTGTAAAGTAGTACTATTCTTAGCACTTTCATCCCTGTTACTCCCACCTCTTGGGGGAGGTCTACATGGCCATCATAATTAGCCTAACAAAGTACAACAATAAAACCTGCGCTCTTGGAACCATGTTAACTAGGTTTATTTCAGTAGTACTGTTCTTATTAGTTTAATACCTGTTACAATCCCTAATGGTGGGAGGTCTATATGGCCTGCATGATTAGCCGGACAAAATAAAACAACAAGACATGCGGTCTTGGACTGGGAACCATGGCTAACTAGGTTGTGTAAAGTAGTACTATTCTTAGCACTTTCATCCCTGTTACTACCCCTATCGGTGGAGGTCTATATGGCCTGCATGATTACCCTCACCAAAATATAACAACAAGACGTGCGGTCAGGGAACCATGGTAAGGTTACTTCCTTTTGCACAATCAAGTATACCAGTTGCAGACAGAGGTTCTGACCCTGCATTATTGCTGCACCTCTCCCTAAAAGAGGCATCTGTTACAGAGTCTGTGGGCCTGTATGCAAAGAGCTGGCCTGCCTAAAAGGAACAGCAAGGCAGTACAGGTCGTTCTCCTTCAGCCGTTTTATACGATGGTCCACGACCCTCAACAGGCACAACAGCATGAAACACCACATATGCCATCCTATTGCACAATAGAGTACAGGTATGGCATTTATTTGAGGAACCCGGAGATAATTTAGAGGAACCGGGAATATTGAACAAAAAATGTGCTTGGACACCCAGTACAGGTCGTTCTCCTTCCGCCTTTGTAGACGAGGGTCCAGGACCCTCCACAGACACAACAGCAGGAAACACCACCTATGCCATCCTTTTGAACAATAGAGTACAGGTATGGCATCGATTTTAGGAACCCGGAGATAATTTTTAGTAAAAGGGGAAATTAAAAAAAAAAACATGATTGGACACCCAGTACACTTCGTTCTCCTTCAGCCTTTTTATACGAGGGTCCCGGACCCTCAACAGAAACAACAGCAGGAAACACCACATATGCCATCCTTTTGAACAATTCAGTACAGGTATGGCATCCATTTTAGGAACCCGGAAATAATTTTTAGGAAACGGGAGACGGAAAAAGATGCTTGGACAAACAGTACACTTCGTTCTCCTTCAGCCTTTTTAGACAAGGGTCCAGGACCCTCAACAGAAACAACAGCAGGAAACACCACCTATGCCATCATTTTGAACAATAGAGTACAGGTATGGCATCGATTTTAGGAACCCGGAGATAATTTTTAGAAACCGGGAAATTTAAAAAGAAACATGATTGGACACCCAGTACACTTCGTTCTCCTTCAGCCTTTTTATACAAGGGTCCCGGACCCTCAACAGAAACAACAGCAGGAAACACCACATATGCCATCCTTTTGAACAATCCAGTACAGGTATGGAATCCATTTTAGGAACCCGGAAATAATTTTTAGGAACCGGGAGATGGAACAAGATGCTTGGACAACCAGTACACTTCGTTCTCCTTCAGCCTTTTTATACGAGGGTCCCGGACCCTCAACAGAAACAACAGCAGGAAAGAGCACATATGCCATCCTTTTGAACAATAGAGTACAGGTATGGCATTGATTTTAGAAACCCGGAGATAATTTTTAGGAACTGGGAAATTGAACAAAAAAAATGATTGGACACCCAGTACACGTTGTTCTCCTTCAGCCTTTTTATAAGAGGGTCCAGGACCCTCAACAGAAACAACAGCAGGAAAGAGCACATATGCCATCCTTTTGAACAATAGAGTACAGGTATGGCATTGATTTTAGAAACCCGGAGATAAATTTTAGGAACCGGGAAATTGAACAAAAAAAATGATTGGACTCCCAGTACACTTCGTTCTCCTTCAGCCTTTTTATAAGAGGGTCCAGGACCCTCAACAGAAACAACAGCAGGAAAGAGGACATATGCCATCCTTTTGAGCAATAGAGTACAGGTATGGCATTGATTTTAAGAAACCCGGAGATAATTTTTAGGAACCGGGAAATTGAACAAAAAACCATGCTTGGACACCCAGTACAGTACAGGTCGTTCTCCTTCAGCCTTTTTATAAGAGGGTCCAGGACCCTCAACAGAAACAACAGCAGGAAAGAGGACATATGCCATCCTTTTGAGCAATAGAGTACAGGTATGGCATTGATTTTAGAAACCCGGAGATCATTTTTAGGAACCGGGAGATGGAAAAAGATGCTTGGACAACCAGTACACTTTGTTCTCCCTCAGCCTTTTTAGACGAGGGTCCCGGACCCTCAACAGAAACAACAGCAGGAAACACCACATATGCCATCCTTTTGCACAATAGATTACAGATATGGTATTGATTTGAGGAACCTAGAGATAATTTAGAGGAACCGGGAATATTGAACAAAAAATGCGCTTGGACACCCAGTACAGGTCGTTCTCCTTCAGCCTTTTTATACGATTGCCCATGACCCTCAACAGGCACAACAGCATGAAACACCACATATGCCATCCTTTTGCACAATCAAGTACAGGTATGGCATTGATTTGAGGAACCCGGAGATAATTTAGAGGAACCGGGAATATTGAACAAAAAATGTGCTTGGACACACAGTACAGGTCGTTCTCCTTCAGCCTTTTTATACGAAGGCCCACAACCCTCAACAGGCACAACAGCATGAAACACCACATATGCCATCCTTTTGCACAATAGAGTACAGGTATGGCATTGATTTGAGGAACCCGGAGATAATTTAGAGGAACCGGGAATATTGAACAAAAAACGTGCTTGGACACCCAGTACAGGTCGTTATCCTTCAGCCTTTTTATAAGATGGCCCACGACCCTCAACAGGCACAACAGCATGAAACACCACATATGCCATCCTTTTGCACAATCGAGTACAGGTATGGCATTGATTTGAGGAACCCGGAGATAATTTATAGGAACTGGGAATATTGAACAAAAAACGTGCTTGGACACCCAGTACAGGTCGTTCTCCTTCAGCCTTTTTATACGATGGCCCATGACCCAAAACAGGCACAACAGCATGAAACACCACATATGCCATCCTTTTGCACAATAGCGTACAGGTATGGCATCGATGGAACCCGGAGATAATTTTTCGGAACTGTGAGATGGAAAAAGATGCTTGGTCGGTCCTCCTACTTCAAATTTGGGGCACTGCGCATGCAATGTACTGTGCCACCAGATATGAGTGGTGTGTTAAGTAGTACTATTCTTAACAGTTTAATCACTGTTATGTGCCTTTTTTTTGCTTTGAGTTTTGTAGCCACAGTGCAGCAGCAGAGGCCAGAAAAATTAGGCATGTACAAATGCCTTAAAATTCGGTATTGTTGCATCCGCTGCTGTAGCAGTGGCCAGAAAAATTGATGTTTGTAAAACAGTTGGAAAGTGCCCTAAAACCTTGCGGCTTGAACACTAGTTGTTGGCAGATAAGTCACGCAAGTCATCCTGCATTATAAGAAAAAAAAAGCCAGCGTGTGTACCATTTGTAGCTCAAGGCAGCTCATCTCATCATCAGGCCTTTTTTACTCAAATGTATCGCCCAATGTCAGTCCCTTCGGGATCCATCCCTCATTCATTTTAATAAAGGTGAGATAATCAAGACTTTTTTGACCTAGGCGACTTCTCTTCTCAGTGACAAAACCTCCTGCTGCACTGAAGGTCCTTTCTGACAGGACACTTGAAGCGGGGCAGGCCAGAAGTTCCATTGCAAATTGGGATAGCTCAGGCCACAGGTAAAGCCTGCACACCCAGTAGTCAAGGGGTCCATCACTCCTCAGAGTGTCGAGATCCGCAGTTAATGCTAGGTAGTCTGCTACCTGTCGGTTGAGTCTTTCTCTGAGGCTGGATCCCGAAAGGCTCTGGCGATGCATAGGAGTTAAAAAGGTCCGCATGTCCTCCATCAACAACACGTCAGGAAAGCATCCTGTCCTTGCCACCGTGGTCGTGGGAGGAGGAGGATTACTTTCATCTCTTCCCCTGTTAGATTCCCTTTGTGCTGTGATATCACCCTTATACGCTGTGTAAAGCATAGTTTTTAATTTATTTTTTAAATGCTCCATCCTTTCCGACTTGCAGGAATTTGGTAACATTTCAGGCACTTTATGCTTATACCGGGGGTCTAGTAGCGTGGACACCCAGTACAGGTCGTTCTCCTTCAGCTTTTTTATACGAGGGTCCCTCAACAGGCACGACAGCATGAAAGACCCCATTTGCACAAGGTTGGATGCCGAGCTAATCATGTTCGGTTCCTCATCCTCACTGATGTCACTGAGGGTATCTTCTTCCCCCCAGCCACGTACAACACCACGGGTACCAGATAGGTGACAACGAGCACCCTGGGATGCCTGTTGTGCTTGCTCTTCCTCCTCCTCCTCCTCCTCCTCCTCCTCAAAGCCACATTCCTCCTCTGACTCCTCTTCCTCACAATCCTCTTCCTGCGTTGCCACAGGTCCAGCAAGCGATGCTGATAAGGCTGTTTCTGGTGGTGATGGACACCACAACTCTTCCTCTTGACGCTCATCTACGGCCTGATCCAGCACTCTTTGCAGGGCACGCTCCAGGAAGAAAACAAATGGTATAATGTCACTGATGGTGCCTTTGGTGCGACTGACAAGGTTTGTCACCTCCTCAAAAGGACGCATGAGCCTACAGGCATTGCGCATGAGCGTCCAGTAATTTGGCAAAAAAATCCCCAGCTCCCCAGAGGCTGTCCTAGCACCCCGGTCATACAAATACTCATTAACAGCTTTTTCTTGTTGGAGCAGGCGGTCGAACATTAGGAGTGTTGAATTGCACCGTGTCGGGCTGTCGCAAATCAAGCGCCTCACTGGCAGGTTGTTTCAATGCTGGATATCGGACAAGTGCGCCATGGCCATGTAGGAATGCCTGAAATGGCCACACACCTTCCTGGCCTGCTTCAGGACGTCCTGTAAGCCTGGGTACTTATGCACAAAGCGTTGTACAATCAGATTACACACATGTGCCATGCACGGCACATGTGTCAACTTGCCCAATTTCAATGCCGCCACCAAATTACTTCCATTGTCAGAAACAACCTTGCCAATCTCCAGTTGGTGCGGTGTCAGCCACTGATCCACCTGTGCGTTCAGGGCGGACAGGAGTGCTGGTGCGGTGTGACTCTCCGCTTTCAGGCAAGTCAACCCCAAGACGGCGTGACACTGCCGTATCCGGGATGTTGAATAGTACCTGGGGAGCTGGGGGGGGTGCCGTTGATGTGGAGCAAGACACAGAAGCAGAAGAGGACTCAGCCGAGGAAGAGGTTATGGAAGAGGATGGAGTAGGAGGAGTAAAGGAGGTAGCAGCAGGCCTGCCTGCAAGTTGTGGCGGTGTCACCAACTCCTCTGCAGAGCCACGCATTCCATGCTTGTCAGACGTCAGCAGGTTTTCCCAATGCGCAGTGTAGGTGATATACCTGCCCTGACCATGCTTTGCAGACTAGCTATCAGTGGTCATATGGACCCTTGCCCCAACGCTGTGTGCCAGACATGCCATTACTTCCTTTCGCACAATAAAATACAGGTTTGGGATTGCCTTTTGTGAAAATAAATTTCTGCCAGGTACCTTCCACTGCGGTGTCCCAATAGATACAAATTTTTTTAAAGCATCAGACTCCACCAGCTTGTGTGGTAAAATCTGGCGGGCTAAGAGTTCAGACAAGCCAGCTGTCAGACGCCGGGCAAGGGGGTGACTTTGAGAAATTGGCTTCTTACGCTCAAACATGTCCTTGACAGACACCTGACTGTGGGCAGATGACCAGGAACTGCTACGTAAGAGAGACTCAGTGGAGGATGGTTGAGAGGGGGCAAGGAGAACAGCAGTGGTTGACGTGGCTGAAGATGCTGGAGCAGGAGGAGGAGGGCAGCTTTGAGTTTGTGTGCTGCTTCTACTCATGTGTTCTTCCCATCGGCGTTTGTGATGTGAGACCATGTGCCTTCGCAAAGCAGTTGTACCTAGGTGGGTGTTGGACTTCCCATGACTCAGTTTCTTTTTGGCACAGGTTGCAAATGGAATCACTGTTGTCAGAGGCAGACACACAAAAAAAAATGCCACACTGCTGAGCTCTGCGATGACGGCATTCTGGTGGTGGAAACAGCATGCGTTGATTGGCAACGGCGTGCTGTCTGGCTGACCCCGGGTGCCGATGCATGCTGTCTGACTGTGCCACTAGCTCCTTGTGACAACCTCCCCCTGCTTCCAACTCATCTCCTCCTCCTCCTCTCTGTCTCCCCATCTGAACTTCCCCCTCTTCTTCTTCTCTTCTAGCAGGCACCCACGTGACATCCACCGACACATCATCATCAACCGCTTCACTTGTATCTGACACATCAACAAAGGAAGCAGCAGCGGGTACAACATCATCATCATCACACCGTACCTCCATGTCTGTAATGCTGCCTGACTGAGACATATCACTGTTATCTACATCCTCTGTCAATGATGGTTGCACATCACTCATTTCTTCCAACTGATGTGTCAATAACTCCTCTGACAGATCAAATGAAGCGGCTGTGGTGCTAGTGTTGGTGGTGGCGACAGGTGGGCGATTGGCACTGGTCATTTGAGAGGTGCCCAAAGCACAGCTGGACGTGGATGGTGCGTCAAGGTTAGGAGGACTAGGAGCGGAAGCTGTAGAAGATTGGGTGTCCTGTGTTAGCCATTCAACTAGGTCCTCCTCAGAACTTTTCGCGTCCACCCTGGCACCTGGCCTCTGAACAATGTGCATATTTGTAGGGTCTAAAGGAATCACAGCACCACGATCACGATGGCACCTGCGGGGTGGCCTGCCTCTGCCTGTCATTTTTTTTAAAATGTACACTTACAATACTATTAAACAAATTATGAGTGGTGGCACTGGGCAAGTGGGCACAGTATACGCTGTGAGCCTGACACCAAAAAAAAAAGAATGATGTTTCAAAGTCAAAAATGTTTATTTTTTAAAAATTAAAAGTACTGTGACAACAAATATGATTCGTGGCACTAGTTGGCAAGTGGGCCTGGCTTGCACACACGCTGGGAGGAAGGCAACTGCAATTAGATTACACTAGCTGACTGATGCTTCACAGTCCAAAAATTTTTTTTTTTTTAAATTTACCATACTGTGAGAACAAATATGATTGGTGGCACTAGTTGGAAACGGCAAGTGGGCCTGGCACACACGCTGGCAGGCAGGCAACTGCAATTCAATGGCGCTAGCAGACTGATGATTCACAGTCAAAAAATTTTTGATTTAAAATATTTTCAATACTGTTACAACAAATATGATTGGTGGCACTAGTTGGCTAGTGGGCCTGGCACACACGCTGGCAGGCAGGAAACTGCAATTCAATTGCACTAGCAGACTGATGATTCACAGTCTAATAATTTTTTATTTAAAATATTTACAATACTGTTAGAACAAATATGATTGGTGTAACTAGTTGGCAAGTGGGCCTGGCACACACGCTGGCAGGCAGGCAGGCAACTGCAATTCAATGGCACTAGCAGACTGATGATTCACAGTCAAAAAAGTTTTGATTTAAAATATTTTCAATACTGTTACAACAAATATGATTGGTGGCACTAGTTGTCTAGTGGGCCTGGCACACACGCTGGGAGGCAGGCAACTGCAATTCAATTGCACTAGCAGACTGATGATTCACAGTCAAAAAAAATTTTATTTTAAATATTTACACTACTGTTATAACAAATATGATTTGTGGCACTAGTTGGAAAGTGTGCCTGGCACACACGCTGGCAGACAGGCAACTGCAATTAAATAACAATAGCAGACTGATGTAACAGTTTGTTTTTAAAAAAGTTACACTAATGTTACAACAGATAGGATTGATGGTACTCAGGATAGAAGTAGGCACAGTATGTGCTGGCAGCCTGACACACAGGCTGGCACTAGTGGCAGGCTGGCCTGTAAACTAATATTAAATAACACTAGAAGAGGACTGATGTAAAAAACATTTTTTTTACAAATTTACACTGTTACACCAGATATAAGTGGTGGAAAAAAAGAGCTATTAATCACACTATATGATGTGGGCCTGACACACAGGCCTGATGGAAAATGAAATTAGATTACACTAGCAAAATTATTTAAAAGTTTTTTTAAAATTTTTTAAATAATGTTAAGCAGATATGAGTGGTGGCTGCTGGCACAGCAATTAAACAACGTTGTATGCTGTGTAAGCCTGACACACAGGCCTGATAGAAAATTAAATTAGATTACACTAGCAAAATGATTTAAAAGTTTTTTTTTTTAATTTAAAATAATGTTAAGCAGATATGAGTGGTGGCCGCTAGGACAGCAATTAACCACAGTATGCTGTGTAAGCCAGAAACACACAGGCCTGATAGAAAATGAAATTAGATTACACTAGCAAAATGATTTAAAAGTTTTTTTAAAAAATTTAAAATAATGTTAAGCAGATATGAGTGGTGGCTGCTAGGGCAGCAATTAACCACAGTATGCTGTGTAAGCCAGAAACACACAGGCCTGATAGAAAATGAAATTAGACTACACTAGCAAAATGATTTAAAAGTTTTTTTTTTTTAAATTTAAAATAATGTTAAGCAGATATGAGTGGTTGCTAGGGCAGCAATTAACCACAGTATGCTGTGTAAGCCAGAAACACACAGGCCTGATAGAAAATGAAATTAGATTACACTAGCAAAATGATTTAAAAGTTTTTTTTTTAATTTAAAATAATGTTAAGCAGATATTATTGGTGGCGCTAGGGCAGCAATTAACCACAGTATGCTGTGTAAGCCAGAAACACACAGGCCTGATAGAAAATGAAATTAGATTACACTAGCAAAATGATTTAAAAGAAAAGGTTTTTTTTTTTTATTTAAAATAATGTTAAACAGATATGAGTGGTGGCTGCTAGGGCAGCAATTAATCACAGTATGCTGTGTAAGCCAGAAACACGCAGGCCTGATAGAAAATGAAATTAGATTACACTAGCAAAATGATTTAAAAGTTTTTTTTAAAAATTTAAAATAATGTTAAGCAGATATGAGTGGTGGCTGCTAGGACAGCAATTAACCACAGTATGTATGCTGTGTAAGCCAGAAACACACAGGCCTGATAGAAAATGAAATTAGATTACACTAGCAAAATGATTTAAAAGTTTTTAAAAAAAATTTAAAATAATGTTAAGCAGATATGAGTGGTGGCTGCTAGGGCAGCAATTAACCACAGTATGCTGTGTGAGCCAGAAACACACAGGCCTGATAGAAAATGAAATGAAATTAGATTACACTAGCAAAATTATTTAAAAGTTTTGTTGGTTAAATTTACACTAATGTTAAGCAGATATCAGTGGTGGCACGAATCACAGTATATGCTGTGAGCCTCACACACAGGCTGAAAGCCAGGCAAATGCAAATAAAATTACAAATAAAAAAAAAACAACTACTAAAGTTATAGCCCTAAAAAGGACTTTTTGGGGTGCTGTCCTTACAGCAGAGATTAGATGAGTCCTTCAGGACTGTAGTGGACGCTAAATACACTAGCCTAGCTATCTATTTCCCTATAATATCAGCAGCAGCAACACTAAAGCTCCTCTCACTAAAAAAGCAAGATCGTAATGAATCTAAAATGGCTGCTGCCAAGGAGCTGGGAGGGTCTGTGAGGGAGTGTCTGCTGCTGATTGGCTCAAATGTGTCAGAAGGCTGTGAGATACAGGGTCAAAGTTTCCTCAATGATGACACATAGGGGGCGGATTGAACATCTCATATGTTCGCCCGCAGCGGCGAACGCGAACAAGCTATGTTTGCCGGGAACTGTTCTCCGGCGAACAGTTCGCGACATCACTAATTAGTAGGAAATATAAATAAAATTCAGTCACAGCCCTTATGATCCCTCAGGATCCCAACATAAGTACCAGCATGTATTCAGAGTGGATATGCCTGACCTTAAATAAGAGTCCTTCAGGTAGAGAAAATGATCTCGGATAGTAAGACAACAAGCTTATTAATGATCCCAAAAAAATTTTATGCAGATCTCTGTGATGTCACTGGAATGCCGTGAAGAGTTAAATGTGGGTGCTGCTATATGTATCAAAGGGTCTCTGATAACTCCTTCACTCGGTAACACTGAAACAGATATAGGACAAGAGCGCACCACACACTCTAAGAGTAAAAGTATTTACTAGTATTTCAAAAGAGCAATAATACAGAATAAAACGTACAGGATAAAAGATAAAATATGCAGTTTAGTGAATTAATATCACCATGAATGGCTCTCCCACATCTCAGTTGGAACAATAGCAGCCAAATTCCTCAAAGGATTGCAGCGTGTGTTCAGTTAGTCTTTATAGCGTGTCAGCTGTTTCTGAGCTTTTAGTCTAATCACCGCTGCAGCCAGTCCACTTGGTCACAGCTTGTGCGAGGGGAGAGCAGTACAAAGCCACAAAGTACAAAGTGGAGAGTAGAGGACTTACTTGGATTAGGAGGAGGCTGGTCGAAGAAGGGGAAGGTGGCAGCAGTCCTGGAGAGGTTGCGGCTGGAGGGGAGCCGTCGCAAGCAGAAGAACAGGAGCAGCTTCATCGTAGACCGGTGCAGAGGTCACGGCCGCTGGAGAGGCTCAGCCCAACCATCAGGAGCAGGAGGTAGTTTGGGAGCCGGCAGGGGTCGGAATCCAGGGCCAGGGGCTCGTCCAATAGGAGCGGTAGGAAACGGAGGGCTGGTTGCCTACCAGTGTCTCCTGCGGTGGAGGTGGGATCCAGCAGAGGGTGCCAGAGGAAACGGTGGGCCGGGAGCAACAACGTCATCGGGGAGTCAACGCAGGAGGAATGCAGCAGTGATCAGGAGGCCACACGGAGCAGAGGAGTGCAGAATGCAGCAGTGGCAGGCGGTAGACCATGTAGTGATGAGAGGGAAAGGGAAGAGGAGGAGGCGAGTGGGGACTTGAGCAGAGGGAGGGTAGGGTCCGGAGCGGAGGCACAGGTAGGCTCCGGAGAGGAGGCACAGCAAATGAGAAAGCAGGCAAAGGGGCATAAGGGTAGACCTGGTGTTTGGGGGAGTGGTAGAGGGGGCAGGGGTGTGGTATTACAGGCATCCAGAAAGGAACGGAGTGGTGACAGGGAAGCCAGGACGGCTGGGCAGGATAGAATGGGGAGTGCAGTACATTAATGCAGGAAATGAGAGGCAGAGAGAGGATGGGAAGCGGAGCAGCCGGTAGGCAGGGGCCGGACGTGGGAGTGCAGAGGCCGGGGGGGGGGCCTGTTGGTGTCAGTAGGGATGGCGGGGTGGGGGAGGCTATGAACAGGCACTGGGGGTTAATGTTTGTGTATCTTTGCCCACAGATCGGGAGGAGATGAACAGGATCCCTGGAGAATGCCAGGGGTTGCCCCATGGCACATTCATCACTTCTGGACATGGAGGATGACATGCGGTGAGTGAACGAATCCTACAGTGACTTCGCAGGGGACGACAACACCATTGAGCAGCCAACTACACCTGAGCAGACGGCACAGGTAGGGGAGCTGGCTGCCTTGATGCAGCGTCTACGTTTTTGGGTGCCTGGGACAGGGGCTGCAGGGAGAAACACTACACAAGGGTGATCAGGGGAGAATAGGTCAGGGGGGAGAAGGGGGCGGGATAATAGGGAGCCAAGGGGGGGGGGGGCTGCAGGTTTATGGTATCTCCTACTACCCAGAGAGTAGCCCTGACCCCAGATAGGTGGGCAAGAGTGGACAGGAGCAGTATGGTATGGCAGAGGGAGAGATCCCGTACACCTCAGATGCCCTGCAGGGAAAGGGAAGGGTGTACGTCGCCCACTTGGGGCAGGCTTGAGATAAGGGATAACAGACGGAGGGAGAGATCCATTTCTATAAGCAGAAGGAGGCAGGCGAGAGAGTCAGGAGCAGTTGGGGACAATGGAGGGGAGGAGACAGCCAGGTGCTCTGGCACGACGGATGTGGACACAACAGCAAGGTCGGCAGGTAAGACAGCAGGGTAAGCTAGGAAGGAGGGTGACAGGGGAAGTAACAGTGGGGTGCATGAGTTGGTGCTGAAAGGTTTGAAGGAGCTAGTGTCCCAACTGGAGAACCCTAGGAAGGGAAGCACAGTGGTGGCGAGTGGGGCTATGGGCACGGCGGGGGTCCCCCTGGGCAGGGTTAGATCCGCAGTGGCGGTAGTGAGCAGTGGGGGTGGGCCCCCTGCTGCACCGGGTTTTGGGGTGGCTGCACCGGCTGCTGGGGCAGGAGCCCCAGCGATGGCCGGGGAGGTAATAAAAGTGGCTGACCAGGCCCTGAGGAGGCCTTGTCTGTGTTCTGTTGGTCCTCTATTTGAGTAAGGAGGTAAAGGATAAGATATGGAAGCGGGAATTTGTTGAGTTATTCTCGTTGCTCCGATTAGACCATTTTATTGAGGTTAAGGAGGACCCGAAGGTGGAGCAGGGTAAAAAATAGGAGGAGGAAAAAAAAAAAAGGTGGAGGAAGTTGCCCAAGACTTTTGCAAATTGTTCTAAGGCCTTTTGCATTTTAGCTAGCGTGATTGGGGGAAAATTCCCAGAGCACTGCTCAGCTATGTTTTGTTATTTAAACAAAATTTCAGAGGCTCATCGGACGTACGGGGGTTAGCTTGGTGGTGTTACGACAAGCAGTTTCGTCAGAGGATGGCGGTTCGTTCCGAGATGAGGTGGGACAACAGAGAGATGGGTGTGTGGCTTGAACTTATGACCCTGCTGTGGGGAGAGTCCTTTTGGGGTTCGGGAGCAGGCAGTAGTGGGGTGTCAGGAGTTGGATCAACGGCAGTGGCGATTAGGAAGGTCTTGTGTTTCCAATTTAACGAGGGAACATGCAGATTTGGGGCAGCTTGCAAATACAAGCATGAGTGCTCGGGGTGTGGGGGAGCACACTCAGTGTTTCAAGAAGAGTAGAGGAAGCGGGAAGAACGGAGAGGGTGTTGTTGCGGGCACAAACACTGGTGAGGGTAAAAGAGATGTTGCCGTGGTTAAGATGGTAGGAGATGGGGGAAGGCGGGGGACATGGAATAGTTGCTTTCTAGGTTCAGTTCGGGGTTTTTCCTTTCGCAGAGGAAGAGGGGTCGGGTATTTTGGGTAATTTGAAGTCCGCGTCCCAGTTTCTGCAGGTACTGAGGGGTAAGCTGGAAAAGGAGGTTACATTAGGTAGAATGGTGGGTCCCTTCAGGGACCCGCCTTTGGAGAACTTAAGGGTATCCCAATTGGGTATGGTCACCAAAAAGGTGGAGGGACAATTCCCGATGATTCATCATCTTTCATACCCAAAAGGGTCCTCTGTGAATGATGGAATTGACCCAGCCCTGATGGGGGTGCGTTAAGCATCTTTTGACAATGCAGTGGGCATTGTCAGGAGAACGGGCAGGGGTGCTCTGATGGAAAAGGTAGATGTGGAGGCGGCCTTTAGGCTATTGCTGTAGCACCCGGCCTGCGATCACTTGTTGGGTTGCTATTTCCAGGGGGAGATCTTTGTGGACCTATGTCTTCCCATGGGGTGTTCTATCTCATGTGCATACTTTGAAAGGTTTAGCACATTTGTGGAATTGGTGGTAAAGGTTAGGTTCGAGCGGTCGCCTTTCATCCACTATCTGGATGACTTTCTGTTTGTGGGGTAGGCTGACTCAAAGGATTGTGAGCTGTTGTTGAGTACGTTTTTAGACACCGCCGATCAGTTTGGGATTCCGGTTGCAGAAGGGAAGACTGAGGGTCTGGTTACTATATTAAGTCTTTTGGGGATCCAAATAGATTCGGTGAGGATGGAGTGCAGTCTGCTGAGGCAAAAGGTGGAGGATCTGAGGCAGGTCATTGCGGAAGCATTGAGCAAGAGGAAAGTGACTTTGAGGGAATTTCAGTCGCTCATTGGGAAGTTGAACTTTGCATGCAGGGTGATCCCGGTAGGGAGAGTTTTCAGAAGACGGCTTTCTCTGGCAACGACGGGCCTGCAGTCTCCGCATCACAGGGTGCAGCTGTCTAAAGAGTTGAGGGAAGATCTGAGGGTGTGGCTGGTCTATTTGAAGGAGTTTAACGGAGGGTCGTTTATGCAGGAGGCGGCAGTGTCAGACGACGAGCTGCACCTGTATACTGATGCGTCAGGGGCAGTGGGGTTCGGTGCTTATTTGAATGGCAAATGGTGTGCTGGTACATGGTCCAGGGGCTGGAAAGAGAAGGGCCTGACCAGGAACTTAGTGTTCCTGTAGCTGTTACCTTTGGTTGTGGCCGTCATGGTGTGGAGGGAGATGTTGGGGAACTGGAAGGTTATGTTCCATTCAGACAATTTGGGAGTGGTGTTCGCCATTAACAAATTGATGGCGAAATCGCTCCCAGTGATCCGGCTGCTTTGAGGGTAAATTTGTACTTTAGGGCGGTTAACGTACTGGTGAAACAAAATGTATTTGCCGACTCTCTTTACCGTTTGCAGTGGGAGAGATTTCGGATGGCGGCGCCGGATGTGGAGGCAGACGGGGAGCAGTGTCCAGAGGAGTTGTGGGGAATGATTTTTTCAGGGGTATGAGGCTAGCGAAGGAGACGTTAGCCCATAACAACTGGAGGGTTTATGTGCCAGTGTGGTTAAAATGGTTCGAGAGAATGGCCAGCTACTTGGTGGGCCTGTCGATAGGCAGGAGGTTTAGTTGTTTAATGGACTGGGTGGAGGAATGGAAGGCTGTTAGGATGTCAAAGATCAAAGAGGCAGGTGGAGGTGTTAGCCTTTCTGTTTAAATTGTTAGGGTGGGGGGAGGACTTAATGAAAGACTTCTTAGACAAGCTGGCAGTAAAAGGACTCTGTAAAGGGCAGCAGGTGGCGGACAAAAGGCGCCTGTTAGTTTATTCCATACTTTAAAGGGTAGTGGGGGTTTTACCAAGAGTGTGTTTGTCTAAGTTTGAAATCTCGCTGTTAAGGGTGACTTTTGTGTTGGCCTTTTTTGGGGCATTTAGGGTCCTAGAGTTGGTAGGTTGCAAAAGGACCGATTCTTGAGGGATATGGATAAATAAGGTAGTGGTGAGTGAGTCTGAGTTATTGATATGGTTGAGAAAGTCAAAGACGGATCAAGAGGCGAAAGGGAAAATGATACGTTTGTTCCCGATCAGGGGAAAGTTGCCCAGTGAAGGCTGTAAGGGAGTATTTGAGTGTGAGGTCGGTGGACGAGGGCCCTTTGCTGAAGCATGAGGATGGCAGCGTGTTGTCTAAGTTCCAGTTTGGGTCGGTTCTGAGGAAGGCGCTAGTGTTGGCGGTGGTGTATCCAAAAGGATTTAGTTGCCATTCCTTTAGGATTAGGGCAGCTACAGAGGCGGCTGAACTGGGACTAGGTGAGAATGTGGTGAAGCATGTGGGGAGGTGGAGATCAGGATGCTTTAGGCGGTATGTTAGGACAAATATGAGTGTGTAGTTTTGTGTTTCCCCACAGGTCCACTCCACTGCTGGATACGGTGCCATTTGTTAATTTACTGGGCAAGGAAGGCGGCAGCAGTGAAGGAGTCAGGAACACAATTGGGCTTACCGAGGGAGCAGATTTTAGTTCGATAGTTTGGGGAAAGAGGACTAATGTGGGAGTGGGTTGTACAGCTGGTATGTGAGTAAGCCAGGTTATATAGGCCTCCTGACATCCTGGTGGTTCATGCGGGTGGTAACGATTTGGGGTTTATGGCACAGAAGGAGTTGGTAGACAGAATCAAGTGGGGATTGAGGAGGTTGAAGGAGTTGTTTCCGCAACTGATAATTGTCTGGTCCAAGATTGAGACTAGGTTGGTGTGGAAGTCAACGTGGGATGTCAGGAGGCTTGATACCTTGAGACCAAAGGTGAATAGGACAATTTCAGGCTTTGTGGCACAGTTGGGGGGTTTTGGCATTCGCCCTGTAGAGTTTGATGGAGAATCGGGGAGATGTTTCTTCCTGAGGGATGGTGTCCACCTCAACAAGGTTGGTGTATACTTCAATTTTAAATTGAAGGAAGGGGTGCAAAAGGCCTGTAAGTGTGGTGGTGGGTGCTGGCCTTATGAGGTAAGTTAAAGAGAAAGAGGTACCTCCCTTGAAGATGGGGGAGAGGTTTAGAATGGGGGCATGCCTGGCGGTAGCCAGTGGAAGGCATGTGTGGATTTGGGGTAGGCAGCACCCTGGGGATTTGTAATACCTATTATTTCAAGTTATGTGGTTAACAATATGTTTAACGTTAATAAATGCGGGCTACGGCCTTTTCCCCCATGTTCTGTGTAGTCTCAATTATTGTATGAATGGAATGTCCAGAGTGTGTAGGTCATTAGAACCCCGGAGGAAAGAATTGAGAGTAGGGGTTAGAGACCTCACTGCAGGCCAAGGAATACGGTCATTAGGAAAGTGGTAGTTAAGGTGGAGAGGATAAGAAGGATGGGCAGCGGAAGCTGTCAGTCAGTTTTTATTTGAGTTGGAAAGAAGCTCCTTCCCTCCCGTCCTGATTTAAGGGTTGAGGTTGTCGCAGCTGTGGCGGGTGCTGATCTTATGAGGCGAGTTAAAGAGAAAGGTACCTCCCTTGACGAAGGGGAAGAAGTTTAGATTCGGGGCGTGCCTGGCGGTAGCCAGTGGAAGGCACGTGTGAAATTGGGGTAGGCAGCACCCTGGGGGTTTGTAATACCTATTATTTCAAGTTATGTGGTTAACAATATGTTAAACGTTAATAAATACGGGCTGTGGCCTTTTCACCCCATGTTCTGTGTAGTCTCAATTATTGTATGAATGTGTAGCTCATGAAAGTATATTGATTTTTTACTACACATTATTAAACATTTTATATTACAACCTCAAACTGTGCAATTTCCCTTTAAGTGTGTTGAAATTATTTTCCTTACCTCTCCTCTTATTATGGGTTATTCAGTACTGAGTAACGCTTTTCTTGGAATGAGAGCAAACACATGATAAATCAGCCCCTGATTTATTACATTGTACAATAAATTATCACAAGTTCTTAAAATCTGGAACTGAAAGAGTGACTTATGCTACCAGAGTGCATCCTTTTGTGCAGGGATACAGTTGGCTAAGCTAGGTTTCAGGTCCATATTGATATTGAATTAAATTATAATTTGCTCCATAAAGGATTTAAGCATGTGTGTACAATTACAGATGAAACATTGTTATGTAACTAAACTTCCTGCAATGAAACAATTCCCCAATGTAGTTGAGCATTTTTTATTGCAGTTTTCTGTTACATTTAAAGTGATGGTAAGTTTTGCATTTTCATTTTCCGATTGGAGCTTGATGCCCCGTGTTTCTGGCGAGCCTGCAGGCTCACAAGAAACAGCAGTTATGAAGCAACAGTCACAAAGACCACTGCTCCATAACCTGTCCGCCTGCTCTGAGCAGGCGGACACACATTGCCGGAAATCAACCCGATCGAGTACGCGAGTCAGCAGGGGGCGGCTGAATATGGTGAGCGTATTTCTCGCCATATTCAGCGAGGTCTGGCGGACCTGATCCGCAGTGTCGGATCAGGTCCGCCAGACCATGATAAATAGGGGCCCATGTATTCTTTTAAAACATTACATGTATGTATTAGATGTTAACCTTTTTATGTTAACCTATAGTGATGTCGCGAATAATTCGGCGAATATGCGATGTTCGATCCGACCCCTATTCGTCATCATTGAGTAAACTTTGACCCTTTACCTCACAGTCAGCAGAGACATTACAGCCAATCAGCGGCAGACACTCCCTCCCAGACCCTCCCACCTCCTGGACAGCATCCATTTTAGATTCATTTGGAAGCTGCATTCTTAGTGAGAGGAGGGACAGTGTAGCTGCTGCTGATTTAATAGGGAAATTGATAGCTAGGCTAGTGTATTCAATGTCCACTACAGTCCTGAAGGACTCATCTGATCTCTGCTGTAAGGACAGCACCCCAAAAAGCCCTTTTTAGGGCTAGAACATCAGTCTGCTTTTTTTTTTCCTGTGTAATCTAATTGCAGTTGCCTGCCTGCCAGCGTGTGTGTCAGGCTCACAGCGTATACTGTGCCCACTTGACCAGTGCCACCAGTCATATCTGGTGTAACAGTAGTGTACATTTAAAAAAAACAACACTTTTTTGACTGTGAAATAATAGCAGGCAGCTGCCAGTACCCAAGATGGCCGCCAATAAGGCAGATGGGGAGGTTAGAGAGCTGTTTTTGGGGGGGATCAGGGAGGTTGGGGGCTAAGGAGGGGATGCTACACCACAGCATATGTAAATATGCTAAAAAAAAAACAAAAAAACTTTTATTTTAGTACTGGCAGACTTTCTGCCAGTACTTAAGATGGCGGGGACAATTGTGGGGTGGGGGAGGGAAGGGGGTCTGATGTGTCAGGTGGGAGGCTGATCTCTACACTAAAGCTAAAATTAACCCTGCACGCTCCCTACAAACTACCTAATTAACCCCTTCACTGCTAACCATAATACACGTGTGATGCGCAGCAGCATTTAGCGGCCTTCTAATTACCAGAAAGCAACGCCAAAGTCATATATGTCTGCTATTTCTGAACAAAGGGGATCCCAGAGAAGCATTTACAACCATTTGTGCCATAATTGCACAAGCTGTTTGTAAATGATTTCAGTGAGAAACCTAAAATTGTGAAAAATATAACGTTTTTTTTAATTTGATCGCATTTGGCGGTGAAATGGTGGCAGGAAATATACCAAAATTGGCCTAGATCAATACTTTGGGTTTTCTACTACACTACACTTAAGCTAAAATTAACTCTACAAGCTATCTACATGCTCCCTAATTAACCCCTTCACTGCTGGGCATAAAACACGTGGTGCGCTGTGGCATTTAGCAGCCTTCTAATTACCAAAAAGCAACGCCAAAGCCATATAAGTCTGCTATTTCTGAACAAAGGGGATCCCAGAGAAGCATTTACAACCATTTATGCCATAATTGCATAAGTTGTTTGTAAATAATTTCTGTGAGAAACCTAAAGTTTGTGAAAAAGGGAACATTTTTTTTTTTATTTGATCGCATTTGGCGGTGAAATGGTGGCATGAAATATACCAAAATGGGCCTAGATCAATACTTTGGGATGTCTTCTAAAAAAAAATATATACATGTCAAGGGATATTCAGGTATTCCTGACAGATATCAGGGTTCCAATGTAACTAGCGCTCATTTTGAAAAAAAGTGGTTTTGAAATAGCAATTATGCTTCTTGTATTTATTTCCCTATAACTTGCAAAAAAAGCAAAGAACATGTTAACATTGGGTATTTCTAAACTCAGGACAAAATTTAGAAGCTATTTAGCATGGTTGTTTTTTGGTGGTTGTAGATGTGTAACAGATTTTTCAGGGCCTGCCAGGGCACAGTGTCACACCAGTGCAACTCATATCTGGTGTAACAGTAGTGTACATTAAAAAAAAAAATACAATTTTGACTGTAATAGATTGAATAGTAGTTAGTTGTCTGCAAGCGTGTGTGTCAGACCTACAGCGTCTACTCTGCCAACTTCTGCCAGTGCACAGTGCCACTCATATCTGTTGTCACAGTAGCTTGCACGCATAGTACCACTAATCGAAAAACAAATGACAGGCAGAGGCAGGCCACCCCACAGGGGCTGTCGTGGTCGTGGTGCTGTGATTCCCTTTGGCCCTAGAATAATGCCAGTGTTCAGAGGCCACGTACCCTGAACTCGAAAAGTTCTGAGGACATAGTTGACTGGCTAACACAGGACATCCAATCTTCTACAGCTTCCGCTCGGAACCTTGACGCACCATTCTCCTCCAGCTTAGCTTCGGGCACCTCTCAAGTTACCACTCGCCCGCCTGCCGCCACCACCAACACTAGCACCACAGCCGCTTCACTTGATCTGTCAGAGGAGTTATTTACACATCAGTTGGAAGAAATGAGTGATGCGCAACCATTATTGCCAGAGGATGTAGATAACAGGGATATATCTCAGTCAGGCAGCATTACACACATGGACGTACGGTGTGATGATGATGATGTTGTACCCGCTGCGGGAGTTTGGTCTGTTACTGTGAAGCGGGCGTAACCCTTACACTACCTGATCGATACAACATCATACCTGATGTTTTAAAGCACGTTATTCCAAACAATTTAGGAAAGTTAGGTGATTTATGCCCTTTATGGATTAAAACCAGACTCTGCATCAACTATGTAATTTTCCATGGGAGTTTTGCCATGGATCCCCCTCCGGCACGCCACAGTCCAGGTGTTAGTCCCCTTGAAACAACTTTTCCATCACTATTGTGGCCAGAAAGAGTCCCTGTGGGTTTTAAAATTCGCCTGCCCATTGAAGTCTATGGCGGTTTGCCCAGTTCGCCGGTTCGCAAACCTTTGCGGAAGTTCGCGTTTGCCGTTCGCGAACCCAAATTTTTATGTTCGCGACATCACTATTAACCTATAATCGATTTGTTGATAAAATGAAAAACTTACTGATCCTTTCCAGCATTATTATGCTCTGCCCCTTTCTACTTCTTGTATTGCCACTGTGATTTAGATAGCGGTCCCACCCGCTCTCTAATTATGCATGATGTGATGATGATCTTTGCCAAATTTATTGTGCATGCTCTATGCAACCCCTTCGGCCGTAATGTAAACGAGTCACACGAGAGAAGAAGCATGATGCCGCTAACACATGCGCAAAAGATCCAGGGTTTTTTTGGGGGGGGGGCATGAATTGGATTGGACAAGGGCAAAACCGTTGGATGCCGTAGAAATGTTGTGGTAACATAAATTTAAACATTGTGTGCTTTCATGAATTAAAGTGATATTATTTTTTAATTTTACATTGAATGGCAAATATTAGATCCTTTGAATTTACCATCACTTTTACTGTTTGTTTAAAGGGGTTAAACATTGTTAAAGAAGTTAGTTTCAGAGCATCAATGCATGACTGGGAGCTAGCTGAACACACCTGGTGAGCCAATCACAAGAGGCAGATGTGTGTATCCAGCAATCTCCAGCTAGCCTACAGTAGTGCATTGCTGCTCTGAAGCTGATATGGATTAAACCCTTAGTTATATGCAAGCAAAGGTGCAATAATAAAACACACTAAAACACCAGAGCATTTTCATTTTGTACTTTTATGTTTCTTAAAAGAATAAGAAATCCATTTTTTTTTTCATGATACAGATAGAGCATCACATTTTAAACAACTTTCTACTTTACTTCTAGTGTTACATTTTCTTTATTCTCTTGGTATGTTGTTGAAAAGCAGGAGGTAAGCTCAGGAGCGTGCATGTGTCATGGCAGCAGTTTTGCCAAAATGTTATCCATTTGCCAGAGCACTAGATTGCAGCACTATTTCCTGACAAGTAGTGCTCCAAGTACCTCTTCAACAAAGAATACCAAGGAAACAAAGCAAATTTGATAGCAGAAGTAAATTGTAAACTATTTTAAAACTGGTTTTCATTTCCCTTTAAACTTCATATTCTAAACCCTAAAATATCAAATCAATTGCCTGCATGAGTTTTACAGGATGGTAAAGTCATTGTTTCAGTTGCATCTAAAAGTAAAGTGCATTATAGATTAAATTGCTTGAAAAATAGATTTTTCTGTCTTAAATAAAACCTGCTTTTTTGTTATATTGCCACAAAGTAGCCCTACTTGTGAAAAATGGTTCCAATAGCAAAGGCGCCTCAGCTGGCTCCGCTGATAGTTCTCAATAAATGCGCCAGGATTAGCTCCTCTTAAAACTCCACAATCTGGTCACTGTTTAATAAACTTCCACAAGAGGTGGCAATGACAAACACTGTGGGGGGATTTAGGGATGCCTGGGATAAGCATAATGTAACGTTATCCTTCAAACTAGATAAGTTTACACTTTTAGGAAATATTGGGCAGACTTGATGGGCCTATGGTTCTTATCTGCCATCAAAATCTATGTTTCTGTAATACACAAAAACAAGAAGGCGCTCTAATGTCACAGTATTTCAGGTTTAGAATATTAGAATAATAGTTCAAACCCACACACAGGGGCCGATTTATCAAAGTCTTTTGGACATGATATGCTGTAGCGTATCACGTCCACCAGACATCGCTGAATGTCGACAGCATACGCTGTCTGCATTTAACATTGCACAAGCAGTTCTAATGAACTGCTTGTGCAATGCTGCCCCCTGCAGATTCGCCACCAATCGGCCACTAGCAGGGGGTGTCAATCAACCTGATTGTATAGGATCGTACGGATTGATGTCCGCAGCCTCAGAGGCGGTAGACCAGTTAAGGAGCAGCAGTCTTACAGTGAAGGTCAATTTGGATGAATTAGTGCCCGGTATTTAATAAACCTATTAAAAACAAGGGCACTGTAATTCATCAAAATTGACATTTCACTCCTTTTCTTCAAAAACGTACCTTTTAATCCTGAATGCCGCTCCAGCGATTCCCCTGGCCGTTGGAAGCCTCTTCTTACGTCAGAAATGATGAATCCGGCTTCCTACAATAACGGCTTCCCCCCCCCCCCCCCGGGGGGGTCATGGCCTGATGCAACACTGTGATTGGAGGAAGCCGGATTTGTCATTTTGGACCCGCGAAGAGGGCTTGCGACGGTGCAGTGGCTGACAGGATTAAAAGGTAAGTTTTTGAAGAAAAGGAGTGAAATGTTTGATGATTAAAGTGCCCTTGTTTTTAATAGGTTTAATAGGTTTATTAAAAAACCGGGCACTAATTCATAAAAATTGTCCTTCACTTTAAAACCGCTGCTTCATAACTGCTGTTTCCGGCAAGCCTGAAGGCTCGCATGGAAACAGGGACATCAGGGGCCGTTCGGCCCTTGATAAATCGGCCCTTGATAAATCAGTGATGCAGTAGAAAGTGTAAACAACACACTCTGGGTGTATTAGGAGCCCTCCAGCCACGTGGATCTTAATTGGTAACTTGAGCTTCTGACTAACGCGTCATAAACTCTAAATAAATTCCAATAGATTCAAAAACCCCAAAATAACCAAGGTGTTATTTATTGAAATATAAAATTGTTAAAATCAATTAAAATCTGCAACTTGTTTCACATCGTTACTGACGCTGTTTCATCATATTGGTGGGGGATTTCATTACCAAGCAGCAATCTATTCCGAGAGAATATGCATTTCTTGTTCAAGCAGCTTTGAATTCTTTTTTTTTTTTCATGCCAAAAAATGTTTTTAAAATCTGTAATTCATGCTCTTCTAAGAGAATTGTAGAAAGGTTTTGAGTTATTTAATGTCCCTGTTATGTTATATTTGTTGACACTTCAGGCATTCTCTGTAAGGAATCACTATCTGTCTTTAAGCTAGTGGTTCTTAGCTTGCTTTTTGCTTAAAGTGACCCTTGATGTTCTTATGAATTGCATGTGACACCTCTGTTTTGATATCTATAAGCCTCTGACACACATTTCACAATACATTAAACTAAAGTTGTTTCAGTCTGTTTATACTACAAGAATGATACAAACAATAATAAAGTAGAGAGCAAAAATCATTGGAGCACATTCCATATCACTTTCAAGTTCATGGTAAAAATGTATCATGTTTTTAGTAGTAAAGTGCAGGCCACACTATTTACATTTCCAACAGATAACACTAAAAACTGAAATTCCTCTTGGAAGTTCTGGCACTACTTCCAATTTATCTAAAACTGAGCTGCTTTTTATCCCCCCCCACTTTGACACACCCAACAACTGACATTTATCTTACAGTTGGAGACTTAATTCTCAAACCTCACCCCAGTCTTCGGGGTCACACTTGACTCTGAAACTCACATTATATATATACATATACAAGCGCTCACCAAATCTTGCCGTGCACAACTTTGCAACATTTCCGGAATTTGACCTTTCCTTACTCAAGAAACTACAAAAATACTAATGAATTCCCTAATTTTGTCACACATTGACTACTGCAATCTACTTCTAAATGGCCTTACCAAACACAGCCTCTCCCGCCTCCAATTCATTATGACTACTTCAGCTAGTCTCATCCACCTAAGTCACCGATCTACATCAGCTGCTCCGCTCTGCCAGTCTCTACTACACTGACTCCCCATACACTCCAGAATACTATTCAAAGTATTAACCCTAACTTACAAAGCACTCAACAGTCTAACTCCCAACTATATTTCCTTTCTCATCTCCAAATACTCCCCAACCCGCCCTCTTTGATCAACCTCTGACCTATGTCTCTCCTCTTCTATTATGTATATCTCCCTCTCCCACCTCCAAGACGTCTGCAGTGCTGCTCCTGTCCTCTGAAACTCTCTACCCTATTCCATAAGACTGTCTCCAACCTTGTATAGCTTCGAAGCTCTTAGAAATCCCACCTATTCAAAGAGGCTTACCATCCCTTCTCTGTTTTTAATCCTGCCCAAAAATAAATCTTGAACTGCCTTGACTCACTGCTGCATCTACAATACACATGACAAGCAGCTCTTAACCTGTGGACTGTAACCTCTCCAGAACAGGGACCTCTTCCTCCTGTACTAGATTTGTTTAGCCTGTTATGTTTTTGTATTTTATCACAAATCCCTGTCATTGTATACCCCTATCTGTGTAGCCAGCTCTACGGAATTTTGTGGTGCTATATATACTGTATAAATGATAATAATAATGAGTGAGCAGTAGTGATTATGTACTTTGCTATACACCTACAATATTTTTGAATGTACAATAGCAAACGATAACACTTACCTGGTTTTTATATAAGAAAGCAGTATAACACATTGTGTGCTAGCTTGTAAAATGAACACAATGGGGCCTATTTATTAACCCCCGTATGGCCCCTAATGCTGCTGTTTCCGCGCGAACCTTCAGGCTTGCCGGAAACAGGAGTTAAGAAGCAGTGGTCCGCTCCTTAACTCGTCTGCTAGCTCTTAGGTGGCTCACAGCAATTAACAGCAATAGCAACTGCTAGCGGCTGATTGGCCCTGAATCTGCAGGGGGCGGCATTGCACAAGCAGTTCACCAGAACTGCTTGTGCAATGTTAAATGCAGACAGCGTTAGCGATGCAGGGCAGACATGATTCGCTATAGCAAATCATGTACGGCCGGGGTATGATAAATTTACCCCAATGAGTGCACTACTACCATTATACATATAAAACTTCTTTGTATATGGACTTTTGGAATTAACTTTTGTAAGTCGGAGTTTGACCATTTTAGCAAGGTGTTTATGAAGTTTGATTTGGGACTTGTATCCAATACGCTGTTCATACCTTATTTTAGTTGAGGATTGCTTAAGTGAGTGCATCTTTATTATATACTAGGCTTTAGTGTTTTAATAAAACTTACTATACTATGAGCACCCTTTCTGTTTTCTTCGAGTGACGTCATTCCACTTGTATAGATGTGGTTTTCGTCTAGAGTGAGTATTATCCATATTCTCCATTGTTTATTAATTTTATGATTTTAGATAGATAGATAGATAGATAGATAGGTTTACAGACAGACAGACAGATAGTTATAGGGTGTGCTATATAAGTTTTGGGTGCATTAAAATGCTCTGGTTAAAACTTTTTTATTTAAGGCTGAGCAGAAAACAATGCAACAAGAATTATCAGTTGTGTTTCACTTGTTATTTAGGCCAATATGAAGAGACTTGTAGCTTACACTTGTTCATAGGACTAGTTGTAATGCAAATACTATAGTCTTTCAGGATGTTATGTCTTACTAAATACCAATGGACTCTCTCATAACGCATTATAAATAGATCTCATTGCAATCTATGCTAATTCTCTGTGACAGCTTTATCTGGGTATTAGACACCTCCAGCATTATTACATCTTGGATGAGAATCACTTCAGTACTCATGGACCAAAAGCTAATATTAGCAGTGCTTCTGAGTTAGAACCTTTTAAAAGAACTAGTTAGTGCTACAAAGCTGTGTGTGAGTGGTGCAGGATGTGCTAAAGAAGCCTACCTGTTTCAATAAAGAAGGTCAGAGTTTGTGGGTGTGCTCCAGTCCCTACCCAATATCACCTACTGGTCATCTCCTCTGCTCGGGTCACTTACGCACACCTGCCACCCCACCTCCCCACAAGTCACCCACCTGCAATGCTATCCACAGTCCTCCTGAACTGGTTGGGCTTCTTCACATTTGGTGCTGTACTCAGCAGGTACCAGAGCTGCTCCAAGCAGCTACCATGAAGGAAGACAAACTTGGCTGCTTAACTTGCAAGCTTGGAGTGGTAGGTGGCTTTCCGACACAGCTCCAATGCTATCTGCCACCCAGAATTCCCGGCTTTTAATGTGGGTGTGGGCGCGGCACAGCCAACTGCACAGATTAGCTGCACAGCGCTTCTTCCTACTCCTTCCTGACCTACTGTGCTGTGATGCTGACAGACAGTCTCCCCTCCATGAGGCAGCTATGAGAGCTGCCTTAATTGGGGTTTTGATTGGTGCAGAAAATCCCCCCAATAAGAAGCAGTATACTCAGCATACCCATGTAGCTAATATGTTTACATCCTTTGTGGGACTAGGCCTAGTATCCATTGCTGTTGTAAACTATGTATATTGGTGGTAACGTAAAATGTCTCCATAGACGTTAATGGAGATACTGTTGTTACCATCAGTTTACACAGCTTATAACAGCAATGGAACAAGGCCATAGTTAAAGAGAGATGATTAGTATAATAAAAATTAAATACTCTTATCAATTGTTTTTTGCATTAATATGTCTCTTTAAAGGCACAGTGAACTTTAAAATCGTTATTGTTTAAAAAGATAGATAATCCCTTTATCACCCATTCCCCATTTTGCATATGATTACCTGTAGCTGAGCCCCTGCAGACTGACCCTTATCTCAGTGCTTTTTACAATATTGAATTTTAGCCAATTAGTGCTGGCTCTTGTATAACCATTATTATTATTATTCACGGGAGTGAGCACTGTGTTATCCATATGGCACACATGAACTAGTACTATCTGGCTGTTGTACAAGATTTAAAAAGTGAATAAAAACTCCTGAGATATGAGGCAGCCTACAGGGCCTTAGAATATGGCAAAGTTATTGGTTATGAAAGAATTTTAAAATAACAGTGTTTATATAGATTATAGTGTTATATAAAGCTGGGGAATGGGTAGTAAAGATGTTTTCTATCCTTTTAAACAATATTAAAAAAATCAAGTAGATAGATATGTGCATGGCGAAAAAATTCGGTTCGGTTCGGATCGATTCGGATTTTCTCGAATTTCGGTTCGGATCGATTTGAATTCGGAAAAATTCTAATCCATTTAGTTCGGATTCGTTTCGGATTCGAATAAATTCAGCTGGATTCGGTTCGATTCGGAAATTCGGAATTTCGGTAAGTGTTAGGTGGGATTAGACTAGTATTATGTACTGTATATTAGGTGTAGCCCATAGCAGAGTGATATAACCTAATATACTGTACAATACTAGTGTAATCCATGGCCATCCGAATCTACCGAATAAATCCAAATAAATCCGAACTAATTCGGATTTATTCGGTAGATTCGGCACTATTTTAATTCGGAAATTCGGATCGATCCGAATCCCGAATTTTACGAATTCGGCCGAATTTCTGAATCGATCCGAAGCGAATCGGACATGTCTAGTAGATTACAAAATATAACTTAACCAGGATCTGGGTTCTGTTCTAGTATTGTTTAAAATTCATTATTTCATACCAATGTAACAGTCAAAAATTTTACATTTTACCAAAAAAGCGTAACTTGCTGTTAATATCTATAGTTCAGTGATTTCATGTTACTAAGATTTCTTCCTAGATATACTTTCAACATTTCCAACTTTCAAACATATTCCATATTGCCCTCACATGCTATCACAATAAAATACAATCAAAGCATGTTACAATGGCAATAAAAATAAAATAAATATCCTATAATACAAATACATAAATCACTTACAATTATATAATACATAATAAAGTAATTGTGTATTAGATCCCAGTTAGCAATATACTTTTATGTCCACTGAGATACTGTATCATAAAAATATTAAGAAAAACACACATAGCACTTCAGTTTTACTGCATCTGAAATACATTTCTTTAAGAGATAAGATAATCTTTCTGTAACTAGGCAGAAAATAAACCCTCTGAGCTTATTTCCCCTCCTGATATGGAATACAAATACATTCAAAGGTTAAACCTTCCCTTTGGAAAAAAAATCTTCTTCAAGCCGCCTTTCCTTTAAGTATCATACCCTTAAAAACATGCCTGCAAAGAGAGCCTACAGCCGACATGCTTCTTAAGCGATAATCAGAGAAATCCTGTATCACGTTTGTGTACTGTGAGTTGGCATTACTAGGATGAAGAGACATGCAGATGTTGCCCAAATGCTTCCATTAACTTAATCTTGCTCAGAAGAGCCCTTATGCTGCCAAGTGCTTAAGAGTGTCACTTGGGATTTAGATGACATTTTTGTTCATTGCAGAAGACTGGTCATGTGGAGGAATCTGCAGGACTGATAATAGGGTTTAGAGAAGAGCATGAAAATAGATTACTGACTGCAATAAAAAAATACAATGCAGTCCTTTATTGGTTTCAAAGTACGATGCAGCTTCAAAGTCCAAGTGCTTACCTCTTTTGTTTCTTCGTATTGCGTAGAATATGTTAACCTAGATAGTACCTGAAGTGTATTATTGCACTTAACTTATTGGCCCAAAGGGCTAATTAAAATGTATTTAACAATATGCAGTAAACAAGGGAGAAATTACTCTTTTGCTTATCTTTAAAGGGACATAAAACTGCAGAAATAAATGCTCTAATTTGTTAGAATATTTTCTATTGTACTATTGCTTGCCTGCGCCTATGTGTTTAACCCCTGTACTGCCAACCCTTTGCTGAACACAGGCAGTGGGCCAATCAAAAGCAGCAAATGTGTGTAGATGCCATTCTGAAGCTAACTGACTTTGTGCTTAATCCATTTGCAGTTAAGCAGTATAGTACAGCAATAAGAAAATGTGCTGACACATTAGGGCATTTTTATAGCAGTATTATGTAGTACATTAGTATAAAGGGACATTGCATTGCTAAAAAAAATGTAATTCTCTAATTAGAATATGACATTTTACACTGCTGCTTCTAGGATGGTAACTAGCCATAGAACAAGCTATTATGCTATTGTTCGTTCCCAGGTTGAGCGCTTCTCTCTTTTTATTTATGCAAATTATGACATTTGGGGAAGTCTCCCTATGTGTGATGCGGGAATCCAGACGTGGACCCGTTGCTCAGTGTGCTTAGAGGGATATGGCTGCACCTCACTGACGAGGCCCACAATAGGCTGAAACGTACTTCTGGGGTTTTGCTGTTTCTCTCGTTCAGAGAGGGATTGCCTGGTATTTCGGGGCTGGACTGTACTGTGAAGTCAGGATCAGACTGTTATGCTTCAGGAAAGCTCTTCTCTGTGAAAGGCACATATTGAGCAAAAAGAGGCTGCTTCTTGGGTGGTAACTAGCCATAGAACAAGCTATTATGCTATTGTTCGTTCCCAGGTTGAGCGCTTCTCTCTTTTTATTTATTTTACACTGCTGTACAGGGAACACTATGCAGTAGTGGCACACTCTGAGTCAGGTTCTGTGGACAGGCGAGCAAATCTTCATTTCAGATATTAGACCTCCTCTCTGTCTTATCTTGGAAGATAATAAAACTTAGTGGTGTTACTTAAAATTAAGGTTATTGGTTCACTTTATCCATCATGATGTTCAAAGCCCAGAATACTCCAAAATTATATTTAAATGGCAGAACAACCATCTTTCAAATCAGCGGTGCAATCAATGATATATTTCTATATTGAGGGTGTGACAAGGGCTTCTTTTGAGTTGTCAGAACCCACAAAACATGTCTAATACTTTTATGCATTTATCTTTATTATGATAATCTCTCGGGCAGCTGGATGGACACACTTTATTGAAAATAGAATAGCTGCTTTCAAATAAGGCATCTCATGTGTTTCTATATATTGAGGCCCATTTATCAAGCTCCGAATGGAGCTTGAGGGCCCGTGTTTCTGGCGAGTCTAAAGACCGCTGCTCCATATCCCTGTCCACCTGCTCTGAGCAGGCGGACAGACATCGCCGCAATTCAACCCGATCGAGTAAGATCGGGTTAATTGACAACCCCCTGCTGGCAGCCCATTGGCCGTGAATCTGCAGGGGGCGGCGTTGCACCAATGCTGAATACGGAGAGCGTATTGCTCTCAGCATTCAACGATGTCTGTCGGACCTGATCCGTACTGTCGGATCAGGTCCAACAGATATTTGATAATTTGGCCTCATTGTATTAAGTGAGAGAATGGCTACGACACCCCATAAATGTTGTTCTATTTACATATATTCCATTAGATAACTACTGTTTTTATAGGGATCACTTGGACATGTAACCCCTAGTTTAAACAAGAGCCTACAACACCCTTGTGGCCTAGTAGATAATTACCTGCAATTTAGAAGGGCTTGAGACATCTTATTTGAAAGAGGAAATCTCCCTCTTTATATAAGGGGTGTTGTGTTAGTAGATAATTACCTGCAATTTAGAAGGGCTTGAGACATATTATTTGAAAGAGGAAATCTCCCTCTTCATATGAGGGGTGTTGTGTATATGTTAATGTAAAGTAAGAGTAGGTGGGGGTAGGGCAGAATATATTATACACAAGAGATTTTTAGTGGTTAAGGGCGAATAGCCCAATTTGAGTTTTGTAATCTCCTAACCACTAATACCTCCTGCCACAGATTTAAAGTTAGGAGCAGGGTACAACTAACAAGTAATTGTAAATAGACTTACAAGTAAGGATAGGTAACTTAAATCTGTGAGGAAAATTCCACTAATAGTGCCCTAGCAGAGTCAAAGCTAGATTTGTATTTAGTTAGAAAAAATGTTTTTCTCCATTCATACACTAAAGTTTATTAAATCAATATTTTTTAACCACACATACATTTAGCAAGAGCTAAGAATTAAAAACACTGCACCCAAGTTGAGCTATGGTTTTAAATTAATCTGAAATCAGGATCAAAGGTATCTTGCAGCAAAATTATAAATATAGGCTAAACCCTTACAATCCGAGGGCTAGATTAAGTTTAACTTTTACCAAGTTTTTAATGCTGCATTTTACCAGACCAACAAGGGTGAGCTAGTTAAAAAGAGGGGAAAGACAGAGCTTATCCCAGAGGGGTCCCATAACATAATTTATATTGTTAAGGACAGGGTAGTCCCAGCAGCCCCAGTTTTCTTAAAGAATAGTTGGGAAATAAAGAGAGTAAGGAGGGACAGTGGAAGTAAAATAATTGCATTCATTTCTAAGGTTTAAAATGCATTGAAGGGTTTTTGAACTAGTTTACTATAGCTTTATGGTCAAGAGGCATTTAAGCACAGTTACCTCTATAACTGGAATGGTGTCATGCATTTGTCAAAGCAAAAGAAAAAAAGTCATTTGTTTAAAGTATTTTACCTTTCTTTGCCTTCTATCTGATGGATCTAGAGAATAAGGTTCACTAGTCGTATCTTTGTCACTGATTTATTTTTCTGTATAACAGCTGTTTTTTGCAGTAAGCTTATTGTTTTTAATATGCAGCATAACAATATTTTATTTTGATGATATTATAATTGGGCTGTTGCTGAAAAGCTACAGAGGCTGTGGCTGACAAACTATAAAGAATAATCCAGTGAATTTACTTTGGATTCTGATTACCTGGGTGTTTGAGTTGGTCGGGGAGCAATCTAAGGTCAGGAGTCCCTATTCTGCTCCTTTTAGTTCCTTGGAGATCATCAGTAGTACTTTCATTGGTAAGTTATTACTTTTAAAGGACCACTCAATACAGTAGAATTACATAATTAACAAGTGCATAATAAAAAGACAAGGCAATAACACCTACTCTGAATTTCAAATAAGCAGTAGATTTTTTTCTGACAAATGTATTTTTTCTCCCATTTTCCGGCCCCCTGTATCATGTGACAGACATCAGCCAATTACAAACAAGTATATGTATACCCTGTGAGCTTGTGCACATGATCAGTAAGATCTTGTTCCCCAGAAAGTGTGCATATAAAAAAACTATGCAAAATTTGATAATGGAAGTAAATTGGAAAATGTTTTAAAACTCCATGCTCTATCTGAATCATAAAAGTTTATTTTGACTTGAGTGTCCCTTTAGGATTGACGATGATACAGCACCATTGGGGCACCTTCTTTTGTATTTGTGCCCGATTTCTGATCACACAAGTAAACCTTAATCATCTGCTATCTCCAGTTATGTCCTGGGAGTATTCGATCTCTGTGCCATATTACCAAGTTCTTTTTTATTCTTTTCAATAAAAGTCTTTCTCTAGATTTATTTGAAGTGGTTTGCTGTGTGCATTCTGTTTTCTGGTTATTTATCTACATTTGTTAATGTATAATCTGATTTTTTTTCAGATGTTAATATACCTTCTAGGCTAAACGGTGCATGTCAGAAACAGCCATAATTCAGGGATCTGTCACATACTGAGAAATTCTGACATACGCTCACCTCTCTCAGATGTCATTGCGAGATAAGTTTTGCTTGGAACATTTTAATGGGATGGTCCATCTAAAATTTAAATGCACATTAGTTCATTTCAGATTTTAATAAAAGCATTTTTGCAATACAACTCTATTAGTGACAATAATTCTCCATGCACCAGCATTTTAAACAATCTATCTGCTCATTGAGACTAGAATGGTTTGCATCATGTAAACTGAACCATTAAAATACTCTTTGAGCTGTTTTATTGAGACACTATCCTAAACAAAGGGTTGCAGGTTCGATCCCCGGCGAGGTCCACTCAGCCTTTCATCCTTCCGAGGTAGATAAAATGAGCAGCGCCTTGAGACCCTTACGGGTGATTAGCCGCGCTTTACAAGTACCCAATACATACATACATACATACCTTGCTTCTGATAGGGACAGGGATGCTTCACCTGAAGCCGTTGTTCCATTGGGTACAAAAAAAGATGTTTATATGTCTGTAACTCAATTTTTGTGTTATTAATATTATCTGTATTTTAACAGCACCCGCAGCTTTCTTAGCACTATACAGGAGAACAATATATAAAGACAAAACAGTGATAGGAAAACTGAGACAGAAAAAAATATTCTTTATATAAATAAAGCAACAAAATAAGGTTTACTAATTATTTTAAAAGATAAATGAATAAATTACATTACATTGATCATTTACCCCGGCATAGTTAAAGTCATTACCAAATGGCTGTAGCGAATCATGTCCGCCCGACATTGCTGAATGTCGACAGCATACGCTGTCAGCATTTAACATTGCACAAGCAGTTCTGTGAACTGCTTGTGCAATGCCTGCAGATTCACTGTCTATCGGCAGCTAGTAGGTGGTGTCAATCAACCCGATCGTATCTGATCGGGTTGATTGCTGTCCGCACCTTAGGGACTGCTGCTTCTTATCTGCTGTTTCCGGGGAGCCTGAAGGCTCGCATTGAGACAAGGGCATCAGGGGCCATTCGGCCCTTGATAAATCGGCTAGTATAGATCAATACACATCAACAAAGCTAACCATAGCTAAAAACATTCTGCTGAAACAAGTCCGAACTAAAAGCCCATAAAGGCAGGAAAACACAACAGCTTTAATAAAAACAACAAATAGATGGGGAAAAAAGACTATCTACATTGTTTTACTGTTCAGAAATATTCATTGGCTCAGTAATGAGAACTGTTCTTTACATCAGGCAATGGTTATTATAGGCACTGCATACATCAAAGCTTAGACAAGATGCTTAACATGAAACTTATGGACATTGCAGCACTGCTAATGGGATATATATTCTCAAGAGCTTTTGTGGCTCAGATGTGTTTGGGAGAACATAATATCTATTTTATTGAACACCAGAATAGCAATAAATGTGCTTTATGGGAAGCAGATAATAATGATCAAAAAAGCTGAACATTTTGTTTTCAAATCTTCTTTGGAATATAACCATGTAGTGTCTTTTCTTAGACCAGGTACATTCTGAAGATGATGATTTTTACCCTGCGAGGTGTGAATAATTAACAAAATGAATCCAGCTATTTCAAACAGAGTTCAATCACTGTGTTATAGAGGTTCTTTTATATGGGGATTATTAGGTGTTCTGTCATTTCTCCTGTAATGGTTTCAGTAAATATTTCATTGTATAAAATAATGTGATAACAAAATAATGGTGTTATTATCTAAGTATTATTTTACAGCATAGCAAAGTAGCCCTCATTTATAGTCAGATTTCAAGCGGAGCTCTATAGATAGCACAGCAGGGTTGCCAGCTGTCCTTCAAAAAATACTGGACAGCAAGCAGATAACCTGGGGGGGGGTGGCTGTATAGATTTGCAGCGTGGACGTGTAGATATTGGTATATTTAAATACAATATAAATATGTGTGTATATTGAGTGTGTTGCTGTAATTGGTTACAGTGACACACCTACATCTGTAATTTATTTGATTGGCTGATTGTGCAGCGTGTGATTGGTTAGTGACATACATACATCTGTATTTGATTTGATTGGCTGATTGTGCAGCGTGTGATTGGTTAGTGACACACCTACATCTGTATTTAATTTGATTGGCTCATTGTACAACATGTGATTGGTTACAGTGACACACCTACATCTGTATTTGATAGGCTCATTACACACATATATATATATATATATATATATATATATATACACACATAGACAATATATATGTATTATTTAATAATATATAATAATATTGTGTACAATATATTTATATATATATATATATATATATATAAACATTTTGAGAGATTTAAATACACACACACATATATATAATTGTGGGTGATAATATAACAATTATGTAAAGTAAGAGAGAGCCATACCTCATTGTTTAAATTGTAATTTGTATGTTGGCTTGTAACTGTAAGGATAAAGTTGAGATATGAGTCAGTGTCACTCACTGTTATAATCTCACACTGACAATCAAATTCAATTGTCACAGGCTGTGAGGTTGGCTCTGCAAAAGTAATCCAAACTTGCTGAAGTTGCTGAGCTGACTGAGTGAATTTACATACAATTAGTAGTGTGAGTGTTTCCAGTCCCAAACTGTCCTTACTATAGTTAGTACAAAACAAATGTTCCCCGTGCTCAAAACAGACTCAACTCCCCTTATCCAATTCTTCGTAATGATTTCAAGCCCAGTATAGACCTTAAGGTCTTGGCTTACCGTTCTCTGTGCCTTCTCTCCTGTTCAGTGCTGCTGTCCTAGACTTTTGTGGCCCTGAGCGGTCCTGCAAACTCCACGGGATACAGACAACGGTCTGCCGTCCTGCTCCTGCCAACTTCAGCACATGTAGCTGCTTTCATCCACAGCACACTCCAGGCCACGTCAACGTTGGGGGAGGAGTGAGATGAGAGCAGCCGGGTTGGATAGCGGTCCTCCAAGACGGCAGCAATCAGTCTGGATCGATTCGAAGTAAGTAAAGATGTGAAATGCTCCTCAGTTGAATAAAAAATTCAAATTTATTGACATAATTTAAAATATAAATGGAAGCTTGCAATGCACGAATTAGTGGTATAGCGCAGCACTGTGGCTTACGCGTTTCGGCTGACAAGCTGTAATCATACTTTGAGTGAATTCACACTCAGGGGCCTATTTATTAATGTGCGAGCGGACATGATCCGATATTGCGGATCATGTCCGCTGCACATCAATAAATGCTGACAGCATATGCTCTCAGCATTTATCATTGCACCAGCATTTCCGGTGAACTGCTGGCATAATGCTGCCCCCTGCAGATTCACAGCCAATCTGGTTGATTTCTGTCCGCCGCCTCAGAGCAGGAGGACAGGTTATGGAGCAGCGGTTCCATATGGAGCTTGATAAATATGCCCTTATGTGTCAGCACGGGTCTTTTTGTTGATGTGATGTCACGCGCATGATCACATGACGTCTCACAGCACGCATAGATCAGGAAGCATGGTGTGCCCACTGCCTGCTTGTAGTCCGGACTAGTTTGTTCCAGCTGAGTAGCTGGCTACAAGGGGTTCCGGTTGTGGGTGGGAAGTGGAACACGGGCTGGGTAGGTTGGATTAGGTACAGCTGGAAGCGGCCTGGTCCGAACCGGACCGTAAACAAATTGAAACACTTGTCTTTGAATCATCTTAAAAGCTGCCTATGTCCATTTTTTTTAACACATAGTACCCTAAAATACAGGACTGTCCGGTCAAATACCGGACACCTGGCAACCCACAGGGTTAATTATTTTGCACTCTGCCTTGTATGTGAAATCTGGTTTTACAATCTAGTATTACAAGTGGATGTTTAAAAATTGTAACTAAAGAATTTTAACACATCAGAAACGTTTTTTAGCGCACCTTATACCTTTAATGGATAGCACAAAGTGTGCTATTAGCTCGCTCATTAATCTTGTATTGAGTTAAAGGGACAGTAAAGTCAAAATTAAACTTACATGGATTGGATAGAGCATGACATTTTAAGCAACTTTCCAGTTTACGTTTATTACCAATTTCTCTTGGTAATCTTTATTAAAGAGTAATCCAGGGTGAGCTGAAGAGCGTGCACATCTTTAGCCATCTGAAAGCAGTGCAACATTTTTTATAGCCATGTTATACATAGTTGAAAGCACTGCTGCCCCAGAGCTACTGCCAGCCTTCCTAGCTTTACTCTTCAACAAAAGATACCAAGAGAACAAAGCAAATGTAATAAAATAAATACATTAAAAAGTTGTTTAATACTACATGCTGTATCTGAATCATGAAAGTTTAATTTGTTAATTTTTCTGTCCCTTAAAGTGTTGTCCTCAAACTCAATCCAAAATGCCACTTTAAATGTAGTGCTTTCTATATTTCACAACAAAACACATGAAAAATGCTATGGAAATAAAGGATTTTATATTGAAATAAGGCTTTATAGCAGACTTTAAGGGATATGTGTATATGACAAGTGGAGGGTGAGTGTGTGCGCATAGGGGCATCGGAGGGGGAGGGCAAGAAGGCACAATATATTCTTTGAAAACAAACAGAAGCAACTATGTGGGAGATTCTTTTAAAGCCAATGAATTCTCATTTTTTAAATTATGTGCAGCACATAATTCTACTGTACATGCTGCCACAGCTATTAATTGGTTTGGGTGATTTCATTTCTTTGTTTCCCCCTCCTTGAAAAATGAATTCTTGTGTTCTTAGTGCCTAGATAGCTGGGTATAGTGAGGCACACACTGAGGAGGGTCAGGCCTAGATGCAGCCCTAAAACAACTGCCCAAGAGACATCGGTTTATGGGCAAAGGGAGACTCCTCCATCCCCCATCAGTTACCTATTGTATTGATGCAGTAGGACTGTGCCCGTGACCAAGTCACATCACCAACTGCATTTAAATTCGGAGATGGAGTGCAGTAGTAGGAATTTTATCAGCTGCTACTTTGTATAACTGTTATTACTACATTTCCAGTAATAACATGTATTTGTGGTCTTTAGGAACATTCTTAATTTTTTTTTTTTTAATTATTCCAGCCTGATATTAGTAACTCCTGTTCTCTCTTGCTGTTCATACGGAAGATAGAGCACATGCCAGATATGGAACACAGCCCTAGTACCTTTGCCAAATATGGAAAATAATATCATGTAGGTATAAATGTAAAAAGCTGTTTTCTTTATTTTCTTGCATGATCTGAAGAGGAACATACAGATGATATTTGAAATGCCCAACAGAAACTTTTAACAGAAGTATTTTTGAACTTGAAAGATGGCTTTGCTTTAATGGTATATGAATACACTGATGTGCATTTCAAATGTTACGAATACTGTATGCCCCTTTAAATAGATTACAATGTTCTGTTTTGAGAAAAACCAAACAAAGACTAAATGTTAATAAGTGTACTGTGTTTGGGGTTCATGCCAGAATCCTCACCCTTTACTAGAACATACTAAGCAATAGGTATCCCCGGGGCTTTTTGAAGAGCATTGCAGTCAAAAAAGTACCTAAAAGACAAGGAATAAAAAGAGAACTAACTTATGTGTACATTTGTATTTAGGTAATTAAGCAATACATTGTGTTCTTATGTTATTGCCTTTGGTTTCTGCTATTGATTTAGCCTTTCAGATATCTCTTTGTAAGCCAGGTGATGTCACTGCTTACTTCTGCATTTCAAGAGTTTATAAATCTCCCAGAGCAGGGCCGGTCTGGAATCATCAGGTCCACAGCACATTTCATGAATGAAAAAACCAGGAACATTCTTTTGATGAAGACCCCTTATGCAGCTACAATGCTAAATACCCATGGACGTCTAAATTAAACTTTCATGATACAACATAAAATAAAAAAAACCTTTACAATTAACTGTCATCAAATGGTTCTTTTTGAAATGTGCACCTTTCAATGAAAAGATACTAAGGGTCTGATGATATCAAGCTCTTCACTTAGGTGAGATGATATAAAAGCATCTTCTGGCACTGCGAGACCTCTAATGAAATTCTAAAAAGGCAGATTTTTCATTTCTGTATGTGAAGGAGACACAAGCCCAGTACAATATAGCACTGTATGACATGATAGTTCTGCTGCATTTAAACTTTGTGCTTTGTATTTTATATTACGTTATACTTCAGATTAAGTTTTATTACATTTAAACTGTGTACTTTCTATTTTCTATTTTAATACATATATATTCTGTATACAGCAGTGTATTTAGGGTTGTGATTTTACAAATTCTGATTATGCTTGACAGTTTCTGTGTAACTTTAACCAATTACATTCATATTTTGTATATTTATGTGTATCGTTTACAAATTTACATTTCACTTTGCATATGTTCTATTTAAAATAAAACTGAAAAACTGAAGTCCAGAGAAATGAGAGGTGCATTCCATAGGAATTAATTAGGTTCTATGGAATACAGAATTTCTTAGGGGAGAAGTTAACAAGGGAACACCTGTGATTTATATAAAGTTTTAGTTTGTAGCAAATACAAAATAAACTGAAATGTTTTCACTACAATAAAACTTGTTTTTGCCACTAGTTTAGTAAAGATTAAGTGAGACCAGCTTGTGTAAAATGCTTCAAGCATTTCATGAGAATTGTGAGCTTTAGACATACCCATGGAACTCTCATGTTCAGCCCAGGTAACTGCCCTGTTCCTCCCACTTTCTAAAGCTGTTAGTTTCATTTTACAATAGAGCAAATACAAAGTGCAATGTAATTTGTAAAAGATACACAGACATATACCACATATGATACTAATTTGTTAAAGTAACATAGAAACTTTTAAAACATCAGAATTTGTAAAATTACTGCTGTATCTAAATCTAACTGCATTAAAATACAAATGAGAAAATGCAAAGCTTAAATGTAATAATACTGAAAGGACCCAATCTGAAGTGTAAAGTAATATAAAATACACAAAACTCTCATATCATGCAGTGCTATATTGCTCTGGGCTTGTCTCTCCTTTACATACACCCCTTGGGAAGTATAGCAAAATATGCAAATCTAGAATCTTGCGAGAGATCTCACAATGCTGGAGGATCATTTTAAATCATCTTATCTGAGTGAAGAGCTTTATGGGAGTCTGCACGATAAATTCTCTTTAAGCAGGAGAATCTTTTATGATCAGACCCCAAGTCAGACTCTTTGTACATGCCGAACGCTGCAAGGATAACATTGTTACAAATATTGCCACAAACACTGCTGCCATATAGAGTTTGAGATAAGGACACACACCTAAGCCTACCTACTTATGTTGAAATGAGCTAATTTTCACTAAAGGAAAAGAAGAGGTAAACTGTAATCATTTAAAAAACTGCATGCGCTATATGAATCCAGGTCCTCTTAACATATTGATAAATCTGGCTTTGGACACAGCTCCAAAGATGGTTTTCAGCAGAAATCAACAGTGGTGTGTCATGCAGTATAATCCTCATAAACAGGAAAGATGTATCATAAATTCTCAGCAACACCTTAAGAGTCAATATTGTTTTTTTTTTCTTCAGGGTCATTATTATCCTTTTCTGTGTTTGCAGTAGAAGTGATTTTATTTATTCTCATGAAAAGTAGACTGATGGTAGCAAAGCAGGGGCATATTTTAGCCTAAGCCAACCCCTGTGCCTAGAGCAGTAGTAATAAGGGTGGCATCAATTTGAAGGGTACTTCTATGGCACGATGCCTTAGCTTCCATGTGCTCTCCAAATGTGTATGTATATATATATATAGGGCAAATCTAGCTAAATTGTTGAGGATGGGGGGGGGGGGTTCCAGCACCATTTTACAAAACAGCCTATAGTCTCCAAACTGTCCCGTCAAGGGTTGGAAGATTATATGGCCCGCTTCCTGCTCACAGATCCCTGGTGTCTCTGTTTTAAATGACTGATCCTGCCCCACCCAAGCCCCACCTAGTCATGCCCACAAATCACTCAGACACACCAATGGTTCACCTGTAATCCCACCCCTCCTGCACGCAGCTCGCCCACAAATTACAGGTGGGTCATTGCCCACAAGCTTTTAATCTCCTACATTCCATAAATCCTCTGGCAGATGTTGCGAAGTATAGTAGTATAATGTCAAATAACAGGCAAAGCTATGACAAAGAGTCTTGCAAACACAAGGAGTATTGATATTAATAGAATTGCATATTATATATACAATAAACATTAAAAAAACTAAGCAAAATTAATATTTCTAACAAAGTTGTGTTGGAAATTGCACCTATAAATAATTTGTTTGATTGTGTGAGGATAATAAAACAAACCCTATATGCACTAGCATTTGTACATACTAAAATGATAAATTCCGTTAGATTCCTTAGATAATTAGGGTCAACATCTAGGAGGGCTTTTTTAGAGAAGCTATTTTAACATTATTCATGAATGTGATCCTTCCACAGTAACATTTATTTAAAAAGGCCCTTTGTCTTATGGTGAAAGCTTATGAAAACTGTTCGGTGTGTATATGGCATGACTGCTATAAATGGTAAACAAGTACTTTGTTTAGGCACTGTAATGCAAAAACAGAAATGTTCTAAATTGTAAGTGGAATAAACATACAGTTAAAGTCCTTTGAGGAAGCTATAGGCCACTGCAACCCCAAGTAGGAAACTGACAGGCTAAATGTGACTGCCACTCCTGATTAACTGACCAGCCATGTTTGTAGGGGATAAACATATAGTTATATGCACATGTCCCTTTAATAGCTGACATAAAATGGGCATAAAAAATGTGACAATGCCTCCTGTCTAAAAACATTTTTCAGTAGTAGTTTGGAATTAAACCTGAATGCAGCCTTGCATTATGCATTTTCATAAGCACTCCCCCACACATACACATTCACACAAACATACACATACACACAGACACACAAATATACACACACACACACATGCATATACACAAACACACACAAACATACATACACACGCATGCACACAAACACACAAGCACATACAAACATACACAAACACATATGCATACACACAAACACACATACATGCATACAAATGCAAAAGCACATGCATACACACACATACAGAAACATACACAAACACACACACATGAACACACAGAGACACAAATACACACACAAACATACACACACACACATGCACACACAGAGACACAAATACACACACAAACATGCACAAACAACACACACACATGAACACATAAAGACACAAATACACACACAAACATACACAAACACATGCACACACAGAGACACAAATAAACACACAAACATACACAAACACACACACGCACACACAGAGACACACATACACACACAAACATATACACAGAGAGACACAAATACACACACAAAAACATACACAAACACACACAGAGTCACAAATACACACACAAACATGCACACACAGAGACACAAATACACACAAAAACATACACAAACACACACAAAGTCACAAATACACACACAAACATGCAAACACAGAGACACAAATACATACAAAAACATACACAAACACACACAGAGTCACAAATACACACACAAACATGCAAACACAGAGACACAAATACACACACAAAAACATACACAAACACACACATGCACACACAGAGACACAAATAGACACACAAAAACATACACAAACACACACAGAGTCACAAATACACACACAAACATGCACACACAGAGACACAAATACACACACAAAAACATACACAAACACACACAGAGTCACAAATACACACACAAACATGCACACACAGAGACACAAATACACACACAAAAACATACACAAACACACACAGTCACAAATACACACACAAACATGCACACACAGAGACACAAATACACACACAAAAACATACACAAACACACATGCACTCACAGAGACACAAATACACACACAAACATACACAAATGGGAAATAGTGTCATCCAATAATTGATTTTATTTTGAGATAATCAAACTTTTTATGAAAGCCATTTCTGTGTGCAATATAAGTGCATGTTATATTTATCTTACACTTGGTTTTCACAATAGCATTAAATGAGCACAAAAACTCATATAGGCTGCCAAACAAATTTGAAAGAACTTGACAGGAAAATCTCTAGGCTACAAAATTCTATTATAAGCACTGTATTCTCATTAAAAGTCTGTGCTTTCTTTTCTCCCAGAGGGCAAAGTCCTCGTGAGACTGTCCCTCTGGCACAACATGTGATAGAGCTAATCTGTCTTCACTTGGACAGCATTGTGGATATGCAAACCCAGGTGGCACTAATAGGTTTACTATAATAACTGTGGAATTGGATACAGTATGCTACACAGAGCAAAATTCCCACAGATCCATTTTTGTCTGTAAAAAGTTAACCATCAGCCATAACAGCTAGAACGGAAGCTCACAGTTTTTATATTAGTTGTATATTAGACAGAAGAAAAAAAAGAAAAATACCTTAATGATACTCTGTGTACTTAAAATAACATTTTATTGTTATAAAACAAAGTTATTTTTTATTATTTCTGTACATAATGTTCACATTTTGGGCTAGATATTGGGGCTCAATCACTTGGACCTGCGCAAAGTCTGGATGGTAACGTTTTTTAGTGTGCCCTTTAATTTTAATGGATAGCACATGGAGCTTTTGGAAACCTGACTTAAATAATATTGTTAAAGGGATATGAAACCCATTTTTTATCTCTTTCATGATTCGGATAGAGCATGCAATTTTAAGCAACTTTCTAATTTACTCCTATTATCTATTTTTTTCGTTTTCATTGTATCCTTATTTGAAAAGCAACAATGTAAGCTTAGGAGCCGGCCTATTTTTGGTTCAGCACCTGGGTAACACTTGCTAATTGGTGGCTGAATGTCTGCTTTTTCAAATAAAGATACCAAGAGAACGAAGACAATGTGAAAATAAGAGTAAATTAGAAAGTTGCTTATAATAATTGCATGTTCTATCTGAATCATGAAAGAAAACATTTGGATTTCATATGCCTTTAATGCTTGAAACGTTGAACAAAAAAGCGCATAAAAAAATATATATTTAAAGGGACAGTCTACACTACTTGTTTTAAAAGATAGATAATCCCTTTATTACCCATTTCCCAGTTTTGCATAACCAACACAGTTATAATAATATACTTTTAACCTCTGTGATTATCTTGTATCTAAGCCTCTGCAAACTGCCCCTTTTTTCAGTTCTTTTGACAGACTTGCAGTCTAGCCAATCAGTGCCTGCTCCCAGATTACTTCACGTGCATGAGCACAGTGTTATCTATATGAAATATGTGAACTAACACCCTCTAGTGGTGAAAAACTGTTAAAATGCAATCTGAAAGAGGTGGACTTCAAGGTCTAAGAAATTAGCATTTGAACCTCCTAGGTTAAGCTTTCAACTAAGAATACCAAGAGAACAAAGCAAAATTGGTGATAAAAGTAAATTGGAAAATTGTTTAAAATTACATGCTCTATCTGAATCATGAAAGGTTATTTTGGCCTAGACTGTCCCTTTAAACAAGGTATATGACGACATATGTATACATAGTAAATGTAAAATAAAGGTTTATTATTGATTACTGAAAAAAAAATATTTAGCAATGACCTAAATGGGCTCAAAGGTGTAAATATGTGTGTGAATGAATAGATATTTTTGGGCAATAGCTAGCCCTTTAATATGCACATGCTAATGAAGATGAAAGTTAATTGGTGATCAATTTGTTCTAGTAGACATGATAGCAACTGATCTCTAGCTTAGTATAGCATTTATTCTGCATCACTCATTATGTCTCTGTTATTTTATTGTTTTTAGCTATGCCGCGTCCGGGAACCATGGCGACGGACTGAGCCTGCGCAGTGGTGCGGTCAGGATGCTGGACGGTTTCCAGTACAGTGGCGTGGATATCTGGTGGAGGGTATATATAGAGTAAGGTATGTACACTTTTTTACTTTATGTGATCTGAAGATGGGATTAAATCCCCCCAAAATGTCACTACTATGATTGAATAAAAGAATTGTTCATATTTGCAAGACCCAGTGAGTGCTTTTCCTTACGCTTCCTATATATATATATATATGATACGGGTAAAGTCAGAAATTGGGGTAATGCTAGGATTACTCAAGCGGCTGTGGGTGAAGCCAGATGTACTGTAATTCGGCTCTGGGTAAAGCCAGATGTACTGTAATTCGGCTCTGGGTAAAACCAGATGTACTGTAATTCGGCTCTGGGTAAAGCCAGATGTACTGTAATTCGGCTCTGGGTAAAGCCAGATGTACTGTAATTTGGCTCTGGTTAAAGCCAGATGTACTGTAATTCAGCTCTGGGTAAAGCTAGATGTACTGTAATTCGGCTCTGGGTAAAGCCAGATGTACTGTAATTTGGCTCTGGGTAAAGCCAGATGTACTGTAATTTGGCTCTGGGTAAAGCCAGATGTACTGTAATTCAGCTCTGGGTAAAGCCAGATGTACTGTAATTTGGCTCTGGGTAAAGCCAGATGTACTGTAATTCAGCTCTGGGTAAAGCCAGATGTACTGTAATTCAGCTCTGGGTAAAGCCAGATGTACTGTAATTCGGCTCTGGGTAAAGCCAGATGTACTGTAATTCGGCTCTGGGTAAAGCCAGATGTACTGTAATTCGGCTCTGGGTAAAGCCAGATGTACTGTAATTCCCCCATCTACACTATTTTATCTTTTCCCCATCTATCCTCTGGCATCCACCCCAAGTCCTAGGGGAATGAAATTTACAAGGGGGGCTTCACCCCCTCCCCCTTGAATCCCCAAGACGGAGTCAAAAAAGATAGTGAAGATGGGGGAATTTCAGTGCTTCATATATATGTTTGATGCAGTTACTGAATCAGTTTGGGGGATTTATTATCATACATCTAGCTTTACTCACAGCCGCTTGGGTAAGCCTCCAATATCTGACTTTACCCGCAATATATATATATATATATATATATACGCTGTCCACATTTATCCATTGCACAAGCAGTTCTGATGAACTGCTTGTGCAATGCCGCCCCATGCAGATTTGTGGCCAATCAGTTGTTAGCAGGGGGTGTCAATCAACCTAATCCACCTCAGAGCAGACGTACGAGTTAAGGAGCAACGGTCTTAAGACCGCTGCTTCTTAACTCCTGTTTCCGGCAAGCCTAACGGAAACAGGGGTATTTGGCCCCATTTGGGCCATGATAAATCGAAAGAGCCATTTAATTACTGTTTAATATACATCATATCAATTAGCAATTATCACTGCATTGTCTGCATACAAATTAAATGTTTATGGAGCATTTCAACTGTAAACATGTTGACAACATTTGCAGTATTGCTGTGTTAGGACAGTACAGGGATTTATATTCTGTCTGCTGTGGTCTACAAGGCCATATATAAATAAGCTCTCATGCAATCTCTGTGTAACATGTTGCAGGATAAGGGCTTTACAGTCTTGGGTTTAGGGAACATAATTATGTAAACTACCTGAGATAAAGTCTGTTCCATAGCACTTTACTATGCATATGTAAACGTTTTAACACAGATTAACTTTGAGTTTACGCCCTTTAAACCTTGTACCACATTTAACATATTTGTCCATGTGCAGCAAGTCTCCTTCAGATGCCTGCATTGTAACTTAGATTCTATAATGGCAGCACTCCTGATTAGAGGGGCTCATTATCAATATGGTATCTGCATAAGAAGTCAAGAAGGAACTAGTCATTCTGTGAAACATGAACTAAAGAATTAGTCACTTTTATCATTTAAGAAACAGTATGTAATGTGAAATTATACTGTCTCATGACAACTATTTGTCATGTAGTTTAATAGAAAACAGTTATGCATGGGTTTTATTTGTCTGTAATATCTAAATAGTACTGTATTCTATGACTGCCTAACATTACATTATACACCAGGCTTACACTTTAAACCTTGGGCTGCCAACAATGACTGAATTTTTTTGTACCACAACCTTTAAAAGAACCTGTTAGGTTATAGCTGACGAGTTGTGCTACCAGGCCCCAGGTTTACCTTCATTAACAGTTTATAGAATAGCAAAAATTGTATAACCTACATGAAGGGGCTATGAACCAAAATGTTACTTTTCACAACAATTTGTTAATACTTTATACAAATCCATTCAGTGAGGAACTTCATATCTCTCTTCTATTGGTTTATGTTGAACTGTTCCTGCAACCTAGTAGATGGACTACAATGAGATGTGAGTGTGGATCCAGCAGTATGTTGGTAGTAAAGGCTTCAAAAGATAAAAATGTATGCAATTAAATAGTGATTTAGCAATTTTATTGTTAGTTAAAGGGACTGTTAAGTCAAAATTAAATTTTCATGATTCAGAAAGGGCTCATAATTTTAAACTATTCAATTCACTTCCATTATCTAAATGTGCAAAATATTTTTATATGCACACTTTCTGAGGCACCAACTCCTACTGGGCGTGTGCAAGATTCACAGGGTATACGTATATGCATTTTGTGATTGGCTGATAAATGTCACATGATGCAATAGGAAGGAAAATGTAACTAACTTTGACATTTGTCAGAAAAAAATCTACTCATTTGAAATTCAAACTAAGGGATTTTACATTGTCTCTTTATAATGTACTTATTGAAAATGTTATTCTAATGTATTTAGTGGTCCTTTAAGTGATTCCTGTGTCAGCCACTATGTATGTAAGCTTTTTTGTTCTTTGTCCTACCATACTGAGAAATAAAAAAGCTTTTTTTGTGATGCTGTTGGCTTCCATATATTTATATGTTTGGCTCAATAATATTTCATTTGCCATTCTGGTTTTGAAGATGACAACATTTTTGAGACACAAAATTGACTTAAAAGGACAGTTTAGACCAAAAAAGTATTCTTTATTAGTTATTGTTACATACCAGACAAGCATCTTGTAAGAAGTACATGAAACTTAGGGGAATGTAAGGTAGCAGAGTCTCCTGTAATGGAGTTAAGGGCCTGGGTATGACAGGGTAGTGAAAATCCCAGTGTAGTGTAAGTAGCAACAATGTTGCAAAGTTAGGGGAGGTCCCAGTCTTACCAGGTTATAAGGAAGGTTCTGGAATATTCCTGCCTCTTCTTCCTGGGATTTTCAAGGAGAAAGTTTCCTGTGATCAACTTTGCAGACAAGTCCAGGTCCAAGAGGAGTTCGGCTTTGCCTCAGCGATTCAGGGACATGGCAGGGGTGACCACCCACAGGACGGCACCTAGAAGACAGGAGGAAGACAATGAGGATGCAATACCACCTACAACTCGAAAAGACAGGCCTGTATCTTCAGTCCTGGGCCCTAGGCCCACCATGTCTACTATTACTGCTTCCCCTAGTGCTATACCCCCTGGCACACCACCCCCTGCTTCACCGGCTATTGCTGGGCCCTCTGGGTCTGTTGCTGGCAGGGCTCCAGGCTCGGAGGGCACAGCGGTGGAGCGGATAGCCCCTAACTTAGCGCAGACCTTAGAGGCCGGTGTTGGGGCTCTTACGGCCTCCGTTATGACACCGGAGGTCGCGGCGGCTGTAGTAGGCCTGTTTAAGGCCTTGATGGCTGCGGTACTCCTGGCGGCGGCCTTGCCGCCGGGGGGGTGAGGTTTATGGGAATCCGGCCTTGGGGCCGGTTATGCCAGGGACCAGAGTTTCAGTGGTGGCTCAGGTGGGCCCTGTTACGGCCGGGCCTAGCTCCGTGATTGGCCTAGCGCCGGGAGCAAGGGCATCATTGGTGGCTCAGTCGGTCCCTCCTAATCCAGGGGCAGGCTCTGATTGCGGCCTACCACGTGCAACGCCCACTTCCGGTCCGGTGCCTCCGACGTCTGTAGCATGTGACGTCACTTCCGGGAGTGACCCGGACAGGCCAGGAGCGTCTGGATCGGCAGCCAGGCGTGGGCGGTTGAGGAAGAGGCCAAGCCGGGTACTTACCGGAGGTGAGTGAGGAGTGCCCGGGCTGGCCAGCTCTGCTGCGCAACGCTCTGCAAAAAGTGTGAGGGGTGTAAGAGTGGCATGGATGAGCAGGGGGCGTACCATCACTAGAGGGTGCTTCAGAGGGAACTGGGCGCTCAGTACAAGGGGTATTAACCTGCGAGGGGCTCATAGGGGGCAGTTTGGTGCAGGTTATCAGGATGTGCATGAGGGCCCCAGGGGCCTAGCAGTATCGGAAAGGCCGATGACAAGCATGAGTGGTGTGATTACACAAGGTGCATCTGTAGGGAACAGCAGAGATTCTAATAGTGTGAATGCACCTGAGTGGGAGAATGCTAGCAATTTGGGAGACATTAGTGGGGTAGTTGATGCTGCAACTCCAAGGGTGTCTACCCCATTGGTTGGGCACAGTGGGAGTTCAGCTATGGTCAGCCTGGTTACTCCCCTCTCCTTTTTCTCTCCCTCACAGGGCACTGGACCAGCTTCTTCGTCTGCGGTGATGGCCAGTGTGGTGGAACAAGCAGCAAACCGGCAAGCTTGAGAAGGACCCTCAGGAGCGACGGCAGCAACCATGGCACCCTCCACTTCGGGGACTGGTGAGAACCAATTGTCATTGCTATCACACACACTTAGCGCAGGCTCCAGCACTGATTCTGATTCAGATGGGGGTAGGACGCTGGGTCTGAATAGTAAAGGGCAGAGGCACATGTTTAGGATGCTTAAGCTTTTAGTAGCGGAGTGAGCACAGAGTAGGAGTGTAGGCCTACTTGAGCAATCGCGGGCGGCAGCGGAACAGGGCATAGTGCCAGCCAGAGCGAGCATCCCCCCAGGAGTAGTAAGCGCAGTGCCGCAGCAGGGGAGCATAGCTAGCGCCAGGCAGGTGGCTCTGCAGGGGGACTCCTACCCGTGTAAGATTCACTGCCTTCATGCTCACCTGAAGGCCAAGACGGTTCAAAAAATTAGGGATCACAAATATGTGAATATTTTCGAACTGTCATTGGAGGCCCAGAGAGAGAAGGAGCGGGGCGAGGACGGTACGGGGCCCAAAAAATTTCAACGGCCAGACACGTTTGATGAATGGAGGCGTTGCTTCCGGGTTTTTTCATCCTGCTACATAGAGCAGAGGCCAGAGGCCGCCGGGGATGTTATAAAATATGCTGAGATCATTGAACAAATCCATAATAGGTTTGGCGAGGGGATGTGGCGGACCTACAATAGTGAGTTCCGCCGAAAGATGGTGGGCAATCCGGTCCTTAACTTTGGGGTTAAGGACCTGGATTTGTGGTCCTTGCTCACCCCCGAGAAAGGCGGCAGGATGACAAGCCGCATGGGTTCACAAAAAGCCCAGAGCTTAGTTAGGCGCCGCTGCAGGGAATGCTGGCTCTTCAACGAAAAGCAATGTGAAAAAGGGGCATCCTGTTCCTTTCGCCACGCCTGTATGTATTGCGGCGGCCAACACCCAGGCTGTGATTGCCCTAAAAGAAGGGAAGGGGGCGCCGGTCGAGGAGCAAAAGGGGGCGTTGGGCCAAAGGGCACCAACCCCCCCCTGAGGCTGGGCGCAGTTAGGCATTGGCTGGTGGCCTACCCTGACAGGGAGGCCACGGCCCTTCTGCTAGGGGGGATATCGGAGGGTTTCCGAATCCCGACACAGGGTACGGTGGTGGGCTCAGCATCTCACAGGAACCTTAAGTCTGCATATGAGATGCCGCATGAGGTTAGGATGAAGCTGGTAAAGGAGCTTTCCCTCAGAAGGTTCGCTGGCCCATTTGATGTGCCACCCATGCAGGGGTTGGTAATATCACCGTTGGGGGTAGTCCCCAAGAAGGATCCAGGGAAGTTTCGCCTTATCCAGCACTTATCCTACCCAAAGGGCGGTTCTGTTAACAACGCTATTGACCCGGTGTCTTACCAGTCGTTCGATCAAGCCCTGGAGCTCGTCAGGGCGGCCGGACCGGCCACCCCTGATAGCCAAACTGGACATTGAGTCTGCATTTCGCTTGCTGCCAATACACCCCACATCGTTAAGGTTGATGGGGTGCAAGTTCGAGGGTTGTTACTATGTCAACAAATGCTTACCCATGGACTGCTCAGTCTCGTGTGCATATTTTGAGGCGTTCAGTACGTTCCTCAACTGGGCAATTGCGACAGCAGCGCGTGTTGGGGCGGTGGCTCATTACCTCAACGACTTTCTGCTGGTTGGCAACACGCAGGAATGTGCACAACTCATGGCAGTAATGCGAGGGTTGATGGGAGAATTCGGGGTACCGCTGGTGGAAGACAAGACCCAGGGGCCTTGCACGAGGCTCACATTCTTGGGGATTGAGATCGACACTGCTGCAAGGCTATGTCGTCTCCCTGATGACAAAGTGGGCGCCATGCTTGCGGCGGTCTGCAGGGCAATGGCGGCACCATCCATGCATTTAAAGGAGCTACAATCGGTGTTGGGTTTCCTCAATTTCGCATGTAAGGTGATACCCATGGGTCGCGCATTTAATAGGAGGATGGAGGCCAAGTTGACTGCCCCTCTATGCGCACGGGTCATAAAGGTGTCGGACGAGATGCGGGAGGACCTCCTGGTTTGGGAAAGGTTTCTTACCGACTTTAACGGGACGCTGTTATGGAGGGCGCCGCGGGTGTCAAGCCAGGCAGCTCACCTCTTCACTGACACAGCTGGGGCATATGGCTACAGGGCTTACTTCGATGGTCAGTGGAGTGCAGAACCATGGCATTCTTCATGGGTGCAGAAAGGGATGACTAGGAACCTGACGCTGTTGGAACTCTTTCCGATAGTGGTGGCGACAGAATTGTGAGGACGGGTGCTAAAAGACAGGTTCATTGTGTTTTGGACGGACAACGCTAGCATCGTGTTCGCCATCAATAGGCTATCCGCGTCCTCACCGGTGGTCGTACGATATATACGGCACCTGGTGCTTTGGTGCTTACAGCATAACATTCAGTTTGTGGCGCGGCATGTACCAGGGGTGAATAACACCTTGGTGGATGCTCTATCAAGGTTTCAGTGGGAGCAGTTCCGCAAGCTGGCGCCAAATGCTGCGGCACAAGGCTTACCCTGTCCTCCCTCTGTTTGGCAGGTGGCGGGGATTGGAATTCCATTCGACACTTAATGCAGGCGTCGTTGGCTCCGAACACCTGGAGAGCTTACACACAGCATTGGGGTGAGTGGGTAGAACATTGCTCAGCGCATGCCGTAAGCTTAAGGGAAGTCCCTCGGGAATTGTTTCTCAGTTGGCTTGCCCGCTGGCAGCGACAAGGGACATCAAAAGGGGCAATCTCCATAAAAATAGCTGCCATATCCTTTTTCTGCAACCTGCTGGAATACCCCAACGTGACAAAAAGTTTCTTGGTGAGGCAGATAATAAAGGGGTGGGGCAGGCTAGAAGGTCAGTTGCGGGATGTGAGAGAGCCAGTTACCTCACACCGGCTGCTTGGGCTGATCGGGGCGTTAGACTCAGTTTGCACTGACGCCTATGAGAAAGCCTTGTTTGAATGCGCCTTCACGGTAGCATTTTTCGCTGCACTCCGGCCTGGGGAACTAGTATCTGCCTCTAAGCAGGCAGTTAAGTCTGGGATACAGATGGCCCACGTTAAATGGGCCAGGGATAATATGATATTGTTCATCCCTCATTCCAAGACGGACCAGGATGGAAAGGGGGCGTGGGTGACCCTCGCCCCCTCGGGTTCGGAGGCATGCCCGGTGTGGGCAACCAAGGCCTACATAGCGCTGCGTACGCAGGACAGGCCGCAGTTCCTGGTGCACGCGGAGGGTCTAACCTTTCTAGGTACCAGTTCGCCGCAGTCTTGAAGAGAACGGTGATTGCAGCTGGCCTGGGGAAAAGTAGGATTACTCTGCATTCTTTCCGCATAGGGGCAGTGACCAGCGCGGCTGCGTTGGGATGGGAGGCGCAGAGTATCCAGAGGTTAGGCAGATGGAAGTCAAATTGATACAAGGGATGCGACCCCCTACTGAGGCTTAGGAAAGACAGAGGGGTGGGCGAATCGCTAGTTAACGCATAGCCCGGTTGCTTTAGGCGTTGCAGTTCTTAATCACTGTTATCCATTTTAGGTGTAGCGGGGGGCCCTACCCGCGTTTGGATCGTGGGGCACTCCTACGTTCACTGGGTGGCCCTTCGAGCGCTCTCCCATCCCGACGGGCAGCAACTGCGGATAGCAGTGTCAAAGGCTTCAGTGAGATGGTTGGGACGCAGAGGCTTACAGTGGAATGGTTTGCCTCCCCTCCTTCCAGACGCCAGGCACAGATGGGGGCAGCCTCACATCATCATTTTGCTCATGGGGGACAATGATCTTGGTAGCGCACCGGCTTTGGACCTCATCAACATCATGAGGTCCGATGTCCGGTGGATTTGCGCGACATTCCCGGGGGTAAAGTTGGCTTGGTCCAACATAATCCCCCCGTTGTGTTGGCGATATTTTCCCACGCCCAAAACAGCTTATAGGGTGAGGAAGAAGGTCAACAGTGAGATGGGTAGAGCGGTGGTGGATGTAGGAGGTTTTGTGGTCCGCCATGAACAGATTTCTGCGGATAAAAAGCAGCTGTATCGCCCTGACGGAGTGCATCTGACTGACGAAGGGCTGTTAATCTTCATGGCGGACCTCAAAAGGTCCTTAGTTACCCATATTTAATTTGTGGCGGCAAGAGTCTGTTTTTGCAGAGAAATCCTGTCTCTTGTGGCGGGAGGTCGTGGCCTTAAACATCTGAGGGCAGAGTCTGTAGGGGTGACAGTCGGACTAATGGGCGGGGGAGATGTCTTCAGGTCGTGGCCTGGGGGCCACCGCCCCGCGGGTCTGCTGGCTGAAAATCCCTTAGGACATCTGTGCCTCCTAGAAGGAATGGGGTGGAGCCACGATTGCGGCCCCCCTTGGCGAATTTTCCAATTCCATAACATCTGGGCCGCGACCTCTAGTCATATGGAGCTGTTATATTATTATTAGGCCTCGAATGCCGCCACAGGTTAAGAGTTCAGTTACGACTTCCGTTGAAGTCAAGTTATTTATTTAAGGTTAAATTAATGCGACCACTTTACATGGTCTTAAACCCAGCTCTCTGTTGTCTGTGTCTTTATTATTATTTCAAGTAGTGATAAGTAGGTAAGGTTTTAGGGGGTTGTAACTACCAAAGTGGAGCATCAGCCCTTAGGGGAATGTAAGGTAGCAGAGTCTCCTGTAATGGAGTTAAGGGCCTGGGCATGACAGGGTAGTGAAAATCCCAGTGTAGTTTAAGTAGCAACAATGTTGCAAAGTTAGGGGAGGTCCCAGTCTTACCAGGTTATAAGGAAGGTTCTGGAATATTCCTGCCTCTTCTTCCTGGGATTTTCAAGGAGAAAGTTTCCCTCCCTCCCAACCCCTGTGTTTATGGTTATATCATAATAAGTAGTGGCGTCATTCAGGCAAATGGCTTCCTTTTGGTTGCTGGCTCTCTAGCAGGTCTAAAACAGGGATAGGGTTAGTTGGCCTAATCGACGTAAGTCCTTAGCGGTAACTTTAGCTGCTTCCTGGAGGTTATTGCTGCAAGGCTCTGTTCCTACCAGTGCCTTATAGGTTGAAGCAGAGGCAAATTTTATCTCCTAGCGGCGGGAGGTTGTGGCCTTAAACATCTGAGGGCAGAGTCTGTAGGGGTGACAGTTGGGCTAATGGGCGGGGGAGATGTCCTCAGGTTGTGACCTGGGGGCCCCCCGCCCCGCGGGTCTGCTGGCTGAAGATCCCTTAGGATGTCTGCGCCTCCTAGAAGGAATGGGGTGGAGCCATGTTTGCGGCCCCCCTTGGCGAATTTTCCAATTCCATAACATCTGGGCCGCGACCTCTAGTCATACGGAGCTGTTATATTATTATTAGGCCTCGAATGCCACCAAAGGTTAAAAGTTCAGTTACGACTTCCGTTGAAGTCAAGTTATTTATTTAAGGTTAAATAAATGCGACCATTTTACATGGTCTTAAACCCAGCTCTCTGTTGTCTGTATCTTTATTATTATTTCAAGTAGTGATTAGTAGGTAAGGTAACAGTGAAACTTTATTCAAAGAACAATTTATTTTCCAAAGTATTGCCCCTATAGATATTTTTACTGATACAATACAGATGCAATGGTTAATATTTACAACAATCGCTTTTTATTTAGGATCTGACAAGCTAGAGTGATAAGCAAAATACTGGAGTGTTTGAGCATGCACTGTATCTCAGGGGGCAGAACAGCAGAATAAAGGATGTACTTGCAGTGCTAATGTTTATATCACAAGAGAGAAACTCGTAGGCCTAAAGATTTCTTTGGTGTTTTCTCAAAGGATGTTCTTCTCTGAAAACAAACTTTAACTTCCCTCAAACGAGAAAGCATATGCACTAGGGAGAAAACATTGATAATAACTGGTGATTATTAAGTCATAAAGCTTTGCAGTTCAGTAGCTGACAGTAGAAAATCTTCATGTAATGATACATTTAAAAAGAAACTACTCATATCTAATATACATTTTCTCAATAAAAGCCATTTCCCCAACCCCCAATTATGACCAGGTGACTTAAAGGGCCACTAAAGTCAGAGTTAAAGTTTCATGTTTAAGATAAAGAATTTATTGTAAAAAAAACCCCTTTCCAATATACTTCCATTATATAAAAAAAGTACACATTATTTTTATATGCACATTTGCTGAGGCTCTAGCTATGCATGTGCAAAAGTGCATATTATATACACATATGCATTTTGTGATTGGCTGATGACTCTCACATGAAAAAAGGGGAGGAAATATTGGATTAACTTTGAGATTTTCCTTAAAACATTTATTGCTTATTTCAACATTTTTAAAGTAGGTGCTACGGAATTGTTATTTAATTGTGTATTTGTCAGTTATTCTACTGTATTTAGTGGTTCTTTAAAGAGACTTAAAACACATTGGTCTAGCTTACAAGTGGTGCGCTATTGTTAGCGCGGGTCACAATAACCAGTATACTAACTTGCACGTGTATTACAAGTTGAAAGTAAATGTGTTCGCAGACTAAATTAAAACACGGCTTTGCTTGAGTGAAGACCTAGCGTAAAGTGTAAGGGTTAAAAAAAAAAATGCACCAGGCACAACACAAGTACATTAAAATAAAGGGTTACAATTATATATTCACTATCTGATAAAAATGATACATATAAAAAATTCTAAGGGTTATTACTAAGAACAGGCTACAAGCGCTCAACATTACTGGCATGTAGGATATTAATTATGGGAGATTGCAACTACCCTGAAATAAACTGGGCCAATAAAACTAGCAATACAGCTAAGGGAGATAGATTTTTAAATGTTCACAAAGATCACTTTTTCATGTCACAATTAATAGAGGTGCCACTGCCAACTAGGTATGAAGCCATATTGGATTTAGTGTTACTAAACAATACAGAAATAATATCAAACATAGAAGTGAATTTTTCAATGAAGAAAACATGGTCACGTTTGAAATCACTTTTCATAAGCAACGTTACAGGGTCCAACCAAGACTTAATTTTAAGAAAGCAAAATTCAATTATTTAAAGAAATCGTTAAATAGCATGAATTGGTAAAAAATTTAAATAAAACACAGAGGATAAATAAATAACATTTAAAACTTTGTTAAACAAATATACACATCAACACAAACCATGTGGTTATAAAACAAAGCTGTTTTGGTGAAATGATCGTTGGCTCGATTTCAACATACCCCCTAGTCCTTACAGTCAATCTGGGAGGAGGATTCTATCTCTGTGGACCAACGCACGCACACATGGTTCTATGGGTACAACTAAGGCTTCTTTGCTACCCGCCTCACCCAGTAACCGCTTGAAAGACATTGCCCAGAGTTTCCTGTATGGTAGAGCATATTGGAAGCACTCCAACTTCTCAGCTGTTGTGGATTTGGCGGTCCATCCCGCTACCACATCAGCGTCATGAAAAAAGCTCACACTGTCAGATAACTACTGGAGCTAGCGGGGGTCTAGCATGGTTTGTTTATAGCCATCTTTGGTGTTTGTTTTTATAACGACACCTATATTTCTAAGCACCTTAGCGTGTTCTGTCACACATCGTTTGACCACAGTGTGGATTTCACAGAAAAGCTTAAACAGGAAAACGTAACTACATTTACATCTTTCCACCGCTTTCTATCCAGTACTGTGGGGCCAGTATCACTGGGACACCATTGAGAATGTAACATTTATGTGTCTGTTCTTTACTCAATGAACAGTTAATACTGTATTACCTCCTACAAGATATGGATACATATGGACATTTGTCTTTATTATCAGGAAGTATGGGGATATGTTTAGTTAGTTAGTTTGTTATTTTGTTTGATTCTTGGCTAATAAATGATACTATGGGGCCGAATTATCATTGTCTGGTGGACATGATACGCTGTAGAGTATCATGTCCGCCAGACATCGCTGAATGCCGACAGGGGACAGGAGGGAGAGTATCTGGAGACAAGGGCCTCTAGTTATCAAGCTCCATACATAGCTGCCTTCGTCGGCCCTAATACGCCCCAATCTGTCAAAAAGACGCGCACCAAGTATGGGGCGATGAGCAGCGGACTGTGATAGTTATCACTCATCCAATCTCGCTGCTCTTCGGCTTTTCTACAGCTTTATTGATACCCCTGTCACTAAGCACTCACACTATACTATTCTGTTATACCCCCTATACCGCCGCCCCCGGAGCCCCCCGCAACTAAATAAAGTTATTAACCCCTAAACTGCCGCTACTATACCCCGCTGCAACTATAATAAATATATTAACCCCTAAACCGCCGCTCCCGGACCCCTCCGCCACCTACATAATACCTATTAACCCCTATCCTGCCCCCCCTATACCGCTGCCACCTATAATAAATTTATTAACCCCTATCCTGGCAATCCCGTACCCTGCCGCAACTAAATAAATTGTTTAACCCCTAAACCGCCGCTCCCGGACCCCACCACCACCTATATTAAACTTATTAACCCCTATCCTGCCCCCCCTATACCGCCGCCATCTATATTAAACTAATTAACCCCTAAACCTAAGTCTAACACTAACCCTAACACCCCCCTAACTTAAATATTATTTTAATAAATCTAAATAAAAATTACTCTTATTAACTAAATTAATCCTATTTAAAACTAAATACTTACCTATAAAATAATCCCTAAGATAGCTACAATATTACTAATAATTATATTGTAGCTATTTTAGGATTTATTTTTATTTTACAGGCAAATTTAAATTTATTTTAGCTAGGTACAATAGCTATTAAATAGTTATTAACTATTTAATAACTACGAAGCTAAAAGAAATACAAAATTACCTGTAAAATAAATCCTAACCTAAGTTACAATTAAACCTAACACTACACTATCATTAAATTAATTAAATAAATTACTAGGCAATACCTACAATTAAATACAATTAAATAAACTAAACTAAATTACAAAAAAAAAAAAACACTAAATTACAGAAAATAAAAAATATTACAAGAATGTTAAACTAATTACACCTAATCTAAGCCCCCTAATAAAATAATAAAAAAAAAAAAATAATAAAAGTCCCTACCCTATTCTACATTACCAAGTAATCAGCTCTTTTACCAGCGGGACATGCCCCAAAGTAATCAGCTCTTTTGCCTGTAAAAAAAATACAACCCCCCCAACATTAAAACCCACCACCCACATACCCCTACTCTAACCCACCCAAACCCCCCTTAAATAAACCTAACGCTACCCCCCTGAAGATCTCCCTACCTTGAGTCGTGTTCACCCAGCCGGGCCGAAGTCATCATCCAAGGGGCGCTGAAGAGGTCTTCCATCCGATAGAAGTCATCATCCAAGGGGCGCTGAAGAAGTCTTCCATCCGATAGAAGTCATCATCCAAGGGGCGCTGAAGAAGTCTTCCATCCGATAGAAGTCATCATCCAAGGGGCGCTGAAGAGGTCTTCCATTCGATAGAAGTCTTCATCCAGGCGGCGTCTTCAATCTTCATCCATCTGGAGTGGAGCCATCTTCAAACAAGCCGACACGGAACCATCCATTCATTCGTCGGGTAGTCGTCGGTTGAAGAGGATGGCTCCGCGTCGGCTCATTTGAAGATGGCTCCGCTCCTGATGGATGAAGATTGAAGACGCCGCCTGGATGAAGACTTCTATCGGATGGAAGCCCTCTTCAGCGCCCCTTGGATGATGACTTCTATCGGATGGAAGACCTCTTCAGCGTCCCATGGATGAGGACTTTGGCCCGGCTGGGTGAACACAACTCAAGGTAGGGAGATCTTCAGGGGGTAGCGTTAGGTTTATTTAAGGGGGGTTTGTGTTTGTTAGAGTAGGGGTATGTGTGTGGTGGGTTTTAATGTTGGGGGGGTTGTATTTTTTTTACAGGCAAAAGAGCTGATTACTTTGGGGCATGCCCCGCAAAAAGCCCTTTATTTAATTGTAGGTATTGCCTAGTAATTTATTTAATTAATTTAATGATAGTGTAGTGTTAGGTTTAATTGTAACTTAGGTTAGGATTTATTTTACAGGTAATTTTGTATTTAATAGGTAGTTATTAAATAGTTAATAACTATTTAATAACTATTGTACCTAGATAAAATAAATACAAAGTTGCCTGTAAAATAAATATTAATCATAAGATAGCTACAATGTAATTATTAATTACATTGTAGCTATCTTAGGGTTTATTTTACAGGTAAGTATTTAGTTTTAAATAGGAAAAATGTATTTAATGATAGTGTAGTGTTAGGTGTAATTGTAACTTAGGTTAGGTTTTATTTTACAGGTAAATTTGTCTTTATTTTAACTAGGTAGCTATTAAATAGTTAATAACTATTTAATAGCTATTGTACCTAGTTAAAATAAATTGAAATTTCCCTGTAAAATAAAAATAAATCCTAAAATAGCTACAATATAATTATTAGTTATATTGTAGCTATATTAGGGTTTATTTTATAGGTAAGTATTTAGTTTTAAATAGGATTAATTTAGTTAATAAGAGTAATTTTTATTTAGATTTATTTAATTAATATTTAAGTTAGGGGGGTGTTAGGGTTAGTGTTAGACTTAGGTTTAGGGGTTAATTAGTTTAATATAGATGGCGGCGTTATAGGGGGGGCAGGATAGGGGTTAATACATTTATTATAGGTGGCAACGGTGTAGGGGGGCAGATTATGCGTTAATAAGTTTAATATAGGTGGCGGCGGGGTCCGGGAGCGGTGGTTTAGGGGTTAAACAATTTATTTAGTTGCAGTGGGGTATGGGATCGCCAGGATAGGGGTTAATAAATGTATTATAGGTGGCGGCGCTATAGGGGGGGACAGGATAGGGGTTAATAGGTATTATGTAGGTGGCGGAGGGGTCTGGGAGCGGCGGTTTAGGGGTTAACATGTTTAATATAGTTGCGGCGGGGTCCGGGAGCGGCGGTTTAGGGGTTAATAAGTTTATTAGAGTGGCAGTGGGCTCCAGGAGCGGCGGTTTAGGGGTTAACATGTTTAATATAGTTGTGGCGGGGTCCGGGAGTGGCGGTTTAGGGGGTAATAACTTTATTTAGTTGCGGCGGTGTAGGGGGGGCAGATTAGGGGTGTTTAGACTTGGGGTACATGTTAGGGTGTTAGGTGCAGACATCTCCCATAGGAATCAATGGGATGTCCGGCAGCAGCGAACATGAACTTTCGCTATGGTCAGACTCCCATTGATTCCTATGGGATCCGCCACCTCCAGGGTGGCAGATTGAAAACCAGGTACACTGGGCCGGAAAAGTGCAGAGCGTACCTGCTAGTCATTTGATAACTAGCAAAAGTAGTCAGATTGTGCCGAACTTGCGTTCGGAACATCTGGAGTGACGTAAGAATCGATCTGTGTCAGACTTCTACTTTTGCCGGTGTGTAGGGCTTGATAACTTAGGCGAATCAGCCTCGCCACAAATACGCTGTGGAATTCCAGTGTATTTGAGGTTGACGGCTTGATAACTAGAGGCCAAGGTGTGAGATGTAGGGGGAGCAGTGTAGTTGAGGGCTTTGTATGTCAGAGTGAGAATTGTGTGTTTAATCCTGGAGGCAAGAGGAAGCCAGTGAAGGGATTGGCAGAGAGGTGCAGCAGATGAGGAGCGACGTGTAAGGAAGATGAGCCTGGCAGAGGCATTCATTATGGATTGTAAAGGAGCAAGGCGGCAGCTAGGGGAACCAGAGAGGATGGAATTGCAGTAGTTGAGGTGGGAAAAGATGAGAGAGTAAAAATCTTAGTTGTGTCTTGTGTAAGCAAAATGTCTAATTTTAGAGATGTTTTTAAGGTGGAAGCGGCAGGCTTTAGCCAAGGACTGAATGTGAGGTGTGAAAGAAAGTGTGACCCCAAGACATCGGCAAGTGGGGTACGGGTAATTATGGAGTTATCAACAGTTATAGAGAAATGGGGGGGTGGAGATTTTTGAAGAAGGGGGGAAATAAGGAGCTTAGTTTTGGAGAGATTTAGCTTGAGGTAGTGAGAGGATATCCAAGATGAGAAATGAGAGAGACAGTTAGTGACACAGGTTAGCAAGAAAGGAGATAGGTCTGGTGCAGAGAGGTAGATTTGTGTGTCTTCGGCATATATATGATATTGAAACCCGTGGGACTTTATCATGGAACCTAGTGATGATGTATAGAATGAGAAGAGATGGGGACTGAGGAAAGATTCTTGTGGTACCCCAACAGAAAGAGGTAACAGGGCAGAGGATGCCCCACAGAAGGCTACACTAAAGGTATGATTAGACATATAGGAAGAGAACCACTAGAGAGCAGTGTTGCAGATGCCGAAGGATTGGAGGGTTTGGAGCAAAAGAGGGTGGTCAACAGTATCAAAGGCTGCAGACAGAGCAAGGAGGATAAGCAGAGAGATGTGGCCTTTGGATTTTGCTGTATGTACGTTGGTAACCTTGACAATTGTTGACTCTGTGGAGTGAAGGGGGCGAAATCCAGATTGCAGTGGGTCAAGGATGGAGTTTAATGTGAGGAAATGGGATAGACGTGCATATACTAGTTTTTCAAGAAGCTTTGAGGCAAGAGGGAGTAGGGAAATAGCGCAGTAGTTAGATGGGGAGGTTGGATCGAGAGTAGGTTTTTGAGGATAGGTGTGACCAGTGCATGTTTAAGAGATGAGGGAAATATACCAGTGCTGTGGGAGAGGTTGAAGATGTGTGTGAGTATAGGGGTAGGGGAAGAAGAGAGGTAGGGGAGTAGCTGTGAGGGTATGGGGTCGAGGGGACAGGTAGTGAGGCAAGAGGACAGTATAAGGGCAGAAACTTCTTCCTCTGTAACAGGATCAAAAGAGCTAAATTTATGGCTTTGTGGGTTTTGGATGATTGTGAGCTTTTGAGGGGGTGGGAGACCGGTAGTATGTTGAGAGCTGATTTCATTTCTGATGTTGATGTAGCTGGCAAAATCTTGAGCTGAGAGAGAAGTTATAGTAGGAGTTGGGGGTGGGCGGAGAAGAGTATTGAACGGGGAGAACAGACATTTTGGGTTTGAAGAAAGAGTAGAGATAAGAGTAGAGAAGTAATGTTGCTTATATAGATTAAGGGCAGAATAGTAAGAGTTCAGGATGAACTTATAGTGAAGAAAGTCAGCTGAACTCTGAGATTTTCTTCAGTGTCGCTCAGCAGTATGGGAACATCTGCATAGGTACAGTGTCAGAGGAGAATGCCAGGGCTGAGGATGGGTGTATGATTTCCGAGGTATGGTAGGTGTGGCCAGATTGTCAAGGACCGATGTAAGGGTGGAGTTATAGTGGTAGATAGATTCATTAGGGCAGGAAAAGGAGGGGATGGAAGAGAGGAGAGGTTCAAGAGAGTTAGTGAGCTGTTGCTGATCTAATTACTTGATTATTCTGTGAATTTTGGTGTGAGGGGTATAAGGGGTGAGAGTTGCTGGAAGGGATGTGATGTTACAAGTGAGGAGATGAAGGTCAGAAAGAGGAAAAGGGGAGTTGTTAATGTTTGAGATAGTGCATCGATAGCTGAAAATCAGATCAAGGGTGTGACCATCTTTGTGAGTGGGAGAGTCAGTCCATTGCGACAGGCCAAAAGAGGTGAGATGCAGAAGTTGTTTTGCAGAGGAGGCAGTGGGATTGTGAAGAGGGATGTTGAAGTTGCCAAGAATAAGGGCAGGGGTGTCTGAAGAAAGGAAATAAGGTGGCCAGGCAGCAAAGTAATCTAGAAATAAAGTTCAGGAGCCGGGGGGGCAGTATATGATTGCAACACGTATAGAAAGGGGATAGAATAAGCAAATCATGTGTGTTTCGAATGAAGAAAATGTGAGGGAAGAGAAGGGCTGTAGTTGTTAAAAGGTGCAATGAGAGAAAAGTAAAATACCAACACCACCTCCATGTCCATTACCAGACCTAGTAGTGTGGCTCAAGTGAAGACCCCATGTGACAGTGCAGCAGTGGAAACTGTGTCTGAAGGAGAGAGCCAGGTTTCTGTGAGAGCCAGAAGATTGAAAGAGTGGGAGATAAAGAGGTCATGGATAGAAGTGAGCTTGTTGCAAACAGACCCAATTTCTTACTTTACCCACACAACGGAGGTCCAGAGCGGTCTTCCTAGATGTGGTCATCCTCGGCGGTGGTCATCTGTGGCGGCGTCGGCAGTCCTCAGCGGCAGTGGTGGTCCTCGGCGGCATGGAGGCTCGTGTTCATCCGATGTCCATCGTATACTGACTATTGAATGCAAAGTACCACAATCAATTTGGGGTACCTTGCATTCCTATTGGCTGAACATATACAAATGAGTGAAATACTTTAATATAGCAAACGTGTTTTGTTATACATATATTCAAGCGTCCTTCAGGTCTCCAAAAGCGGTAAATTTTCTGACGCTATTTTGTGTTGCGCTTGAGCATAATACCTGACTCACCACGTGTAATATGAGCAACAATAGCACACTTTGCGCTATCTATTTAAAATATAGGACTTGCTAAAAATTATTGTCTGTGTTGCGATTCTCTGGTTAACCTTTTTTCACCGTTCACTTGTAATATCCGATAAGCATAACACACCCTGTGTTATTGGTTGCACTTCATTTGTAATAATGCCCTCAGTGTTTCATGTTTTCTTACTACTTTAAAAACTCTTTTAAAATAAATTAGCCAATTTGATCATTGAGAAAAAAGTTCAATAAATGTAATGGTTCTGTACAGGTCAAATGCAGTAAGCCATGTCATTTAAAACACTTCTTTAGTACATGTAAGCTTATTTATCAATGTAATCTAGTTATTAAAGTACTAGTTGATACGCCTGCCCAGAGGGCAGTCAGTGTGTGAAAAATGTAACCCCCCAAGCTACAAAAAATAAAAAAGTAAAAATACAGAAAAAAAATAAACAACACTGTCCAAAATAAAAAAATTAAACCTAATCCCTATGAAAATAAAAAGGCCCCCCAAAATAAAAACACCTAATATAAGAATAAACTACCAATAGCCCTTAAAAGTGCTTTTTGTAGGGCATTGCCCTAAAGAAATCAGCTCTTTTACATTAAAAATAAATGGTCCCCTCTAAGAGTAAAATCCCCCACCCACTAAACCCCCCAAAGTAAAAAAAATACTAATAAACCTAAACTACCCATTGCCCCTAAAGGGACATTTGTATGGGCTTTGCCCTTAAAAGGGCATTCAGCTCTTTTTCACTGCCCTTAAAAGGTCATTTAGCTCTTTTGCAAATGGCCCAATAAACCCTAATCTAAAAAAACAAACCCCGGCAAAAAAACTAACACTAAAGCCCCAAAAAGGTATACACGGTTTCAGAAGTCCAGTGGTCTTCTTCCAGTCGAGGCTCCATTATCTTCATCCACAGCGAAGGCGGCGCAGAACGGAGGTCTGGAGCGGTCTTCCTAAATGTGGCGATGCTCGGCGGCAGTCCTCTGCGGCGGCGGTAGTCCTCAGCAGCATGGAGGCTCGTCTTCATCCGATGTCCGTCGTATACTGAATATTGAATGCAAGGTACCGCAATCAATTTGGGGTACCTTGCATTCCTATTGGCTGAATTTTTCAAAACAGCCAATAGGATTAGAGCTACTGAAATCCTATTGGCTGATTTTGAAAATTTCAGCCGATAGGAATGCAAGGTATCCCAAAAAATATGGAGTACCTTGAATTCAATCTTCAGTGTGCGGCGGACGGTTGCATGAAGAGGAACCTCCACGCCTTCGCCGAGGACCGCTGCCGATGACGGGCGCCGTGGATTGCCACATCTGGGAAGACTGCTCAGGACCTCCGCTCCGTGCCGCCTTCGCTCCGCACACATCTGGAAAGACCGCCACATCTGGGAAGTCCACGCCACCTTCGCTGTGGATTATGGACCCGCTTGAAAGAAGACCTCCTCTGCTGGACTTCTGAAACCGTGAGTACCTATTTGGGGCTTTAGTGTTAGTTTTTTTTGGGGGGGGGTTTAGATTGGGGTTTATTGAACAATTTGCAAAAGAGCCTTTTTTAAGGGCAGTGAAAAAGAGCTGAATGCCCTTTTAAGGCAATGCCCATACAAATGCTGCTTTAGGGGCAATAGTTAGTTTAGCTTTATTAGTGTTACGTTTTTTTTATTTTGGGGGATTTGGTGGGTGGGGGGTTTTACTGTTAGGGGGGACTTTGTTTATTTTTAATGTAAAAGAGCTGATTTCTTTAGGACAATGCCCTACAAAAGCCCTTTTAAGGGCTATTGGTAGTTTATTCTTATATTAGGAGATGTTTTTATTTTGGGGGGCTTTTTTATTTTCATAGGGATTAGGTTTAATTTTTTTATTTTGGATAGTGTTGTTTATTATTTTTTGTAATGTTAGCCTTTTTTATTTTCTGTATTTTAGATTAATGTAATTTTTTTTTTTTTTTTAATTGTAATGTAGTATTTTTTATATGTAAATAAGGGGTTAATTTAGGGGGTGTTAGGTTAGGGGGGTTAGTTATTAAATTAGTTTTCTGCATTGTAGGAGATGGCGGTTTAGGAGTTAATAGGTAAATGAGGTTTAATGCATTGTGGGGGGTTGGCGGATTAGGGGCTAATAGATGTATTAGGTAGTTTGCGATGTTGTGGTTGGCGGATTTAGGGCTTAATAATTTTTTTTATTTTTGTTTTTTGTTTTTTTCTTAATACTTTGTGCCGGCGGTTATTTTATTTTTTTCTTAATAGTTCTTTAGTTTTTTGTTATGCTCTGTTTGCCTTCGCTGCATCTCGGTAGATTCCGAAAATGGCAGGGTGGTGAAAGAATCCACCCTGCCATTATCGTAATCCACCTGGATGTAGCTTCGCTGCATCCAGGTGAATTATTTTGGCTGCGCACGCAGCCAACATTCTATTGACTGCTTCTTGCTGCCAACATTCCATTGAGGATGCGTGCGCAACTGGTGACACCGACGGACGCTTTACAAACGCGATTATAGTATAGATTTACAATTGATAAGGGATTTGTGGCCTGAAATGATGCTGAATAATATCCATTGACTAATAAAGTATTTTGCTTTTCAATATATTTGGCAAAGGGAACTGCTGAGAAGTCTCTACCTACAAATAAATAAATTCAGCCCTACTTAAAACTTCTGATCACTTGTACTATGTTGCAGCGTCCCCTTGTAAATTATTATTAATAACTGTTTGAAATGATGCCATCTAATTTATTAGCCAGCAGGTGTTTCTTTTTGTTAGTCTTATCGTCCCCAGATCAAGCAAGGTAGCAAACCATTCATGCCCTAATAAATTTTCAACTATACGATTGCTAAAGCCTGGCTAGTTACTCATTATTGCAGTTAATAAAACATGCCCTGAAACTCTTAAAATACCCTAGTCTATGTTTTAAAAACAGCTTTTTTTAAGGAAGAATTGCTTATACCTTTCATCCTCTCTCCTCCTGAGTGCACAAGAGTGGGGAGTGCTCTTTCTTGTTTACAGGGCCCAGATAATCAAAGATTCTTCAGTTTTTAAATAAATAATAGTGCAGACTTCACAGGGGCTGAACTCTCTGAATTCTAAAAGAAAAAGGTTAAAACCTGGAAGAGAGATGAGAGATGTCTCCTCTAAAACTCTCCGCTCAGATGAGATTATCTAAAATGATCTTTTCTCACTGTGAGATCTCTCACAAGATTCTAGAAAGGCAGCTTTCACTATACAAAAAAGTATAGTGAAAGCTGCCTTTTAAGAGTCGCTGCATTTCTGGATTCGAAGAAGAAACAAGCCCAGTGCAATTTAGCAATGAATAACTTGAGAGTTGTGTTACATTTACACTTTGAGTTATATATATAGCAGTTTCAAAGCATCACCGAGCAACCACCATGCTTAACTGCAGTCAGAGTGTTCTTTTCAGTGTATGCTTCATTCTTCCTCCAGACATACCGCCGATCCATCTTGTGCTTTTGGGTCAGTAGTGATGTACGTCTTGGAGTTCTGGCATGGAAACCTTCTGCATTTAGGGCTAGATTTATTAAAGCTGAGGCGGACAGGGGTGCGTATACGCACCCCTGTACGCCTCAGCTCGCCTGTGGCGGGACGAAATTACCCGCAGGTATTCGCCATTGCACACGAGCGCAATCCCGCCCCCTGGCTGAACATAGCCAATCAAGCGCGGGCAGGAGCTGTCAATCTCCTCGGTCTGACTAGACCGAGGAGATTGACTTTTGCCACCTTAGAGGTGGCGAAGAGGTTAGGGAAGCGGCGGTCTGGTGACCGCTGCTTGATAAATTACGGCGAGCAAGTTCTTGTGAGAACTTGCAGCCGTAGGGCTTTAATAAATCTAGCCCTTAGTATGCGCCTTACTGTGCAAACTGAAACCTCAATGCCTGTTGTCACCAAGTCTTGCTGCATGTCTTTCACAGTCACTCAAGGGTTTTTCTCAGAAATCTGTTTGCAGCCGTTTATAGCTTTCTTTTTCTGCCCCTTCCAGGTAGTATAACCACTGTTCCTTTAACTTTGAACTTGCTAACTATGCTTTCAATGGTGTCTCTAAGAACATTCAGTGCCTTCACTATCTTTTTTGTATCCTGTTCCTTGTTTGTGAAGGGCAATGATCTAATGATCTCTTCTCTTAACTTTTTGGACCATTCTTTTGACTTAGCCATATTTCTAACATGCAGTCAAACGTGACACTCAATAAACCCCTAGCCAGTTCAGGTAATTCATAGGTCCTAGCTCAAGCACACCTGGTGCAACTTGAATAATTTTGAGACTACAGAATTCATTAAAAGTTGCATTTTCAGTTGAATTTTGGGAAACCACTTGAATCATTTGTTGTGTTGAACTAGTTTCATTTGTTCATTGCAAACAGCTGAAAGTCTGTAAATTTTGACAATAAACCTGATTTGGCACCCTCAATTTTATATTTTGTAGCAGACCCCTTGTAAAAAATAACTGAAATCAATCGCTTCCTGTAACCATCAATGAGTTTCTAACACCTCTCTACTGGAATTTTGGACCACTCGTCTTTCGCCAACTGCTCCAGGTCTCTCAGATTGGAAAGGTTCCTTTTCCTATCTGCTATTTTGAGATCTCTCCACAGGTTATCTATGGAATTTAGATCTGGATTCATTGCTGGCCAGTTCAATACTCTCCAGCACTTTGTCTTAAACCATTTCTGTGTGCTTTTTTAATTTTTTTTATTTATTTTTTTATTGAGCAATTAAGGAAATATAAACAAGTAATATTCCAACTTATCATGCATCAGAATGTACAGAAGCTGTAAAACAGCAGATGTGGTACAAGATATGGCATTCTACAAGAGTTATAGTATGATAATATAAAATTCTACAGTATAGGAATGACCCAAGACAAGACAATCTATGCAATACAATTGACCTCATACAATAGTTCCTCAATTTTTTAATAAAAACACCTTTCTACTGGAATGTTTCTAACACCTCTCTACTGGAATTTTGGACCACTCGTCTTTCGCCAACTGCTCCAGGTCTCTCAGATTGGAAAGGTTCCTTTTCCTATCTGCTATTTTGAGATCTCTCCACAGGTTATCTATGGAATTTAGATCTGGATTCATTGCTGGCCAGTTCAATACTCTCCAGCACTTTGTCTTAAACCATTTCTGTGTGCTTTTTTAATTTTTTTTATTTATTTTTTTATTGAGCAATTAAGGAAATATAAACAAGTAATATTCCAACTTATCATGCATCAGAATGTACAGAAGCTGTAAAACAGCAGATGTGGTACAAGATATGGCATTCTACAAGAGTTATAGTATGATAATATAAAATTCTACAGTATAGGAATGACCCAAGACAAGACAATCTATGCAATACAATTGACCTCATACAATAGTTCCTCAATTTTTTAATAAACACTTTATAAAACTATATATCCCCAACGTATATAAATAAGCCTCTAGTGACACATGGTCCCCAAGTAGTGGGCAAGGGCCTCTCATGGACCCACCCATAAGGTGTTGTATTGAACTAAAGGGGGTTTCGGGGGAAACAAGAAGAATTGATTTTTTGTAGGATGCATTTTCCTATGCTTACCTGGTAATCAGCATTGGTGGGGGAGGCAAGGATGGAAAAATAGTGGTATGGGAGGTGACATTACTATATATGGTAAAAACTAAATTATAGTGTATATCTCAGGTGAATATGTGCCAGCAGGTTCCATCGTAGCTAGAGTTCAGGCTCAGATACATTCCAGTTCAAAACTATACAACATCTAGTGGCAACATTCGTAGCCAAGATCACAGGGCTATATTCCATGGGAGTATCTATCAAGTATGGGAAAAATTTCCGCCTAGGTAAGATTGTTAGCTTCTGTATCACCTTGTCAGTAAATGGTCTGTTATCGATAACATCTACTATAAGATAAAAAAAAAATCCCCAAAAAACCTCTCCTATACTCAAGTAGGTCATGTGTTAGGGTATGAATGGGCAGGGAGATAGAAACTAGCAATATTATGGGCTGTATGGATTTCAATATCCGGCATTATGAATATGTTATAAAAGAGTATAGCGAAGGGATTAGCTAGGGAGCGATGTCGCATGAGGGCACAAAACAGCTGGCGGGTGGTATTAGAATACATTTTCAGTCTCATATAGGATTTGCAGGTGTACTTGGAATTGGAAATATTCCTATCCTTTGAAAGCCCTGTCAGGATCGTAATAATGGTCAGCTTATAAGAGTTTAGTCAAGGGTATGGGGAGGTTTCAATGCCAAAAATATTCCTCACTAAAGTGTGGTGTTAGATCTAGGCTGCGCTATCTCGGCCGCTGACAGCACAACCACATTGTTGTACTTCAAATGTCCTTTTAGTGTAGAGGTAGCTAAAAGTATAGGGATGAAACCACAATATGTTATCTACTTATGGTATATAGGGTATATATGTAAATGAGTACATCTAGGGCGTAAGGTGGATATAGGAACTGCAATGCATATACTCCCATCAAATTTAATATGTAGCTACTTATTCAGGAGAGTACCCAACCATTATCAGCAATATTCCCATACATATATTTATCCTGCTAAATACAATATAAACACAGATAAGACCTTCAGTAAATATCATGCAAACAGATATAGTGTAATATTACACATGAGTATATAATATATTCAGGGAGCTTCCAAAGAGCACATATCATCTAGATTGGTAAATCCTAAAGAGCTGCCTCCGCACATTCAATTCAAACAGTCTTTCCACAACAATAAAAACCCATGGAACAATTGTTATATAAAAGCTATTCTTCTATATAGAACTAAATATGTTAATGTAACCAAAGGGATAGTTCCAGAATAGTATACAATGGTGGAAATCTTTCTATCTAGCAGAGATCAGTTCCGTACCGGCTCATTTAATACATAGTTGTATGTTACTCTGGTCAGGGAACTTATCCTATTCCGACTACCCGGACAGTCCATGCGAAATTCTCAGGAAAGTCTCGCCTGTTCAGAGGAGCGCAGCAACATTGTTGTGTCGCATAAGATATATGCGCTGCATTTGAGAAGGGCATCAACCCTATCTCCAGGACTACCTATCTTTCATTTGAGGCACACCGGGAGTACCTCCTAGGGACGGGGTAGTTTCTGTAGTAAGATCTCTCTTTAGGTATCTATCTTCTGCCGCTCCAAGGGTATATGCCTCTGGTGGTGTCGCGTCTCTCCGGAGTGACAAAGCTTCATCTGACTTAAGCAGGCCTCTGTGCCCGGTAGCCGTTACATCCATCTCTCCACTTTGGTGTTATTTTCTGAGCAATATGCTGCATCTCCAATCAGCCTCTGACAAGGAAACAGCAGTGCGGGTGAGTACTACCGCCTGGGTCACTTGTTTCATGTTGGGAGAGTGGTATGGGGAGACAAGATCCGTTATCAAGGAAAAAAGCTCTCTCTCAAAGTTCCGCAACGCTGCGTCCACCATGTTATGCAGCTCTTCCATGGCGGTAGGTGTAAAAGGTGGTTTAGCACCTCCTGAATCAATATTTTGAAAAGGCACAGGGCAGGGCATGTAGAGTAGTATCTCTTCTTACTTGTCCCAAGAATCCGGGCAGGCAGTACATATAGGAGCATAGATTATTAAGGCAGAGATGTGCCATGAGGGCGGGAAAATGGCCGCCACATAGTGGTATCTGTACAAGATGTCTCACTAGCAGAGAGTATAGCTCGGCTTCTTCAACATAGTCTGGATACACAGGCTGTTAGTTTCCCTGATTCCTGCTTTCCTTTAAAAGCAATATTTGGTCAATTAAGTGGTCAGTGTAATGAATAAAGACAGGGTCTTTGCAGAGCCATAGTAATGTGTGACCATTCAGTTGCTCCACCCCCTTCTGGGTGCTTTTTGACATGTGCTTTGGGTCATTGTCCTGCCCATGACCTCTGACGGAGATGCAACTTTCTGACACTGAGCCCTACATTATGCTTGAAAAAGGCTGGTTATCACAGCTGAAACACATTGCACTGATCCTTCATTCCTAACACCTGGTTCACACAGGAGCCGCAGAGCAGAGGAAGCATAAGCAGACTGAATAAGCTAAGAAGAATACGCTGCCACCAAATGCTGTCAAAAACGCTTCCAAAAACGCTCCAAGACCGGCATCTGTAGAAGTGAACTGATCCATCTACTCTTTATTACGGACAATCCGAGGTCCTACAGGATACCTACTATTGGAAATAACAGTAGAAGTGCGGAAGTCCCTTACCCGCAACATAATATACAAAGACTCAGCCCCCATAAGACATAGGAGGCGGATTTGTGTATCACACCACTTAAAGATCAAGGAAGAAAAGCTGGTCGCAAAAACATCTCTCAGCAAGGATAATAAGGTTAGATCTACACTCCTGCTTACCTTACCGCATTTGATATAGGTACATAGTACCTTAAAAAAATAACTTCTATAAACTTAGGCTGCAGCCAAGAAAATTTCTTAAAAACATCATAGACTCTCATATTGGGTATTACCTAAGGGTTACCTCAAGATGGACTTTTAATCACTTTTTGAAAAAACTGACTTTTTTTATACATACTCTATAAACTTCATTTGAAAATGGCAATTGTGTTTATACAATTTTAATTCAGGTATATAGTCCTAAATTCCTAATTAGATCAACAGCCTATCATATAACTGTGGGTTTTAAAATTGCTTTTTCAAAAATTGCTTTGTTGAAACTTGTCAAATATTGATACTATTGATACTGATACGCAAGAAATCAATATTAGATCAATTTAAGATTATTTAGATTACAAGGTTGGCCAACCTATCAGATTAATTTGTACATAAGAATCTCAAACTCACATGTTTTAAAAAAAAACTTTTTTGTTTTTACTAAAGTAAAATACATTTTTATTCTGTACAAAATCTTATCTGGTGTCATAGAATAGATTTCTATTTACATTTTTTATATATATTTTTTATATTTTCATATTTTAAAAATCTCCATAAGGTATTAGCTCTATTTAGAGCGCCCTTTCCTATAAACTACTCTTTTTACAATTCCCCCTGAGAAGCATAGAGGAAGCTTCTAATAGTGAAAGGAGCTTATACCCACTAGCGCAAAATCTATATATCTTTTGACATATGCCCTACATTGCACCACAGAATTCTTTGGTAGTCTTCAGATTTCATAATGCCATGCACACAATCAAGACATTCAGTGCCTGAAGCAGAAAAGCAACCCCAAAACATCAGTGAACCTCCACCATGTTTGACTGTAGGGACTGAATTCTTTTCTTTAAAAGCCTCATTTCTTTTTATGAAAACAGTAGAATGGTGGACTTTACCAAAAAGCTGTAATTTTGTTTGTCTGTACACAGCACATTCTCCCAAAAGGATTTTGGCTTCTTCAGATCAATTTTGGCAAAGTCCAATCTGGCTTTTTTATGTTTCTGTGTCAGCAGTGGGGTCCTCCTTTGTCTCCTACCATAGCGTCCCTTTTCATTCTGATGGTGACATATAGTGCAAGCTTATACATTACCCTGCGCCTGAAGGTCAGCTTGAATTTTTCTGAAAGTTGATTGAGGTTCTTTATCCACCATTCGAACAATCCTTTGTAATCTTTGATCAATTTTTCTCTTTCGTCCACGTCCAGGGAGATTAGCTACAGGTATGATGTTTCTATGATTGAGAAGGCTGAATCACAAGTACAGAGCTTAGATAGATCCTCTCTTTTAAAAGATAAACTAGGAACTAAAAAAATTGCCACCAAGGATGACAAAATTATTTTCAGTACCAAGTTTAGTAGACAATATGATGATGTCGTTAAAATTATTAAACAAAACCTTCCCATACTGCTGGAAGTACTTAATCCCATAGTAAAATTAGGTTTTCGTTTTGTCTCCAGACGCAATCAAAAGTTGGGAAATCGTTTGTCTCCAAGCATGATCCGCAACTCTAATCCACAGAGCAGTTGGCTCACATACAAAGGTCACTTTAGATGTGGAAAATCTAATTGTAAAGCTTGTGTACATGCTTTGATAACCAAGCAATTCCAGTCTTGTGTCTTACAGAGAATTTACAATGTAGAACATCTTTCAAATTGTAGAAATAAATATGTAGTCTATTTGGTCACATGTCAGTCTTGCAACCTACAGTATGTAGGTATGACAACCAGAGAGGTCCGAGTGAGGATTAGGGAACATCTAAATGACATCACCTCTATTACTCCCTGTTAAGCTTTAGCAGAACACTTTATAACTAAACACAGTTGTGAGGTTGGTACCTTTAAATGGCTTGTAATTGAACAAATTCGCCACCCCCTGAGGGGTGGGGGGGGGGAATATGGATGCCATCCTCTCAAAAAAGGGAGGCTTTTTGGATATTTACCTTAAGAACAAGAGTACCCCTAGGTTTCAACATTGATTCTGATATTATCAATGTTTGGACCTAGGACTTATCCAACTAGCCTATTACAGTGTTCTCATTATTTTTCAATATTCATTCTATTAGCTAACAGGTTTCCATAGTGTATGCATATATATTCAGAGTACACTATGGTAACTTCTTGATTTATTAGACACAAATATCTAATATATATATATATATATATTTTCTAATTCTCTTTCATTTTTTACCTACACTTTTGTGAATGAGGGAAGACACTGGCATTAATAAGTTATTATATGTTTGGACATCTCACCCACAGTTTCCACAGCCCTCTTAAATAATGTTGATTGTAGCTTTACGAGTAAGACATGTTCTTTATATTATGCCTTATCTTGATACAAATATCATTCTAATTTTATTTTTGTTTAAATAACAACAAATTACAAAGAGGGAGGGGTTTTGGTCAAGAGACTCTAATTTCTTTGATAATAAGAAAGCAATAATAATAATAATAGTCGTTATGATAAAGTTTTATATTTTATGAAATGTCTGCTCTATTGCAGTTTTATATGAACAACATATGTACATCATTGCAATTCTAAATGTTAGGTTGGTCTTTGGGTATATGGTGTTTACACTTTTGCTAGCTTCTGTATAGTATATATAGGGTTAACTTTTAGGGGGATGCTCCTAGCCAGTTGTTTTAAATTATTTGATCAACGGTTTATCCAATCATTTATACTCTTAGAGTATATACATGTTCTGTTATATGATGTTTTCAGGTCACGGATGAAGGCGTGAGCCGAAACGCGTCTGGCGCTATCCTACATGTAGTTTTTTTTAACCTGTCTTATTGCACGTTTTACCAATAATAAAGATGGTTATTTCCTTTATCCACCCATGATCCGCTTTCCGTTCTTTTGTTCTAAGATTAGCTACAGTGCCATGGGCTGTAAACTTCTTGATAATGTTGCGCACAGTGGACACAGGAACAATAAGATCTCTGGAGAAGGACTTGTAACCTTTAAATTGTCCATTCTTTTCCACAATTTTTTTTCTCAAATCTTTAGACAATTCTTTGCTGCTTTTTCTCTTCTCCATGCTCAGTGTGGCACACAGAGACACACAACAGAAAGGTTGAATACATTTTTCACAATTTTAACTGGTTGCCGGTGTGATTTCTATATTGTCAGTACCTGTTAATTGATACAGGTGTGTTTAATTACAAATTACAGGAGCATAACAAACTTGGAATGCAAATTATTCCTTACAATTTTGAGAAGGTGCCAATAATTTTGTCCAGTCCACTTTTTGTGTCATACCATTACAAACAAAATAAATAAACATGAGAATGCCTAAACATTTGTAATTGCATCAATTTTCTGGGAGAAGTGGTGCATTATCTGACAGAAATGCAGGGGTGCCAATATTTTTGGCTATACAGGTGGCCCTCGGTTTACAACGGTTCAATTTGCACCGTTTCAGAATAACAACCTTTTTTTTCAGTCATGTGACTGCTATTGAAAAGCATTGAGAAGCAGTGCATTGATTAAAATAGCCAGTAGGTGGAGCTGTCCGCTTGTGTTGCAGCAAAGATATGCAAGCCAAGCAAGCTGAAATTAATCAGTTTAACCAAACCTGAGCTATCGAGCAGCTTGCAAAGGAACAAGATCTTCCTGTCTATAAAGCAGTCCAGATTGGAATGCATAGAAAGAACTGTTTGCAGAAAAATGCAAGTAAAGTCTGTTTTGTGTGATTATTTTATTAGGTTTATAATGATGTTTAGCAAATGTTTTTGTTAATTTAACTTAGTTTTATTATATATTCTGTGTTGTGATTATTTTATTTGGTCTATAATGCTGTCTAGCATTTAAAGTCTTCATTTCAAAGCTTTAAAAATAATGTATTAGGTGTTACTTATGCCAATTTTGAGAGGGACCTGGAACCTAACTCCCATTGACTTACATTATAAACTGGGTTTCAATTTACAACTGTTTCGATTTACAACCATTCCTTCTGAAACCTAACCCCAGCATAAGGGCTACCTGTATATATATATATATATATATATATATATATATATATTATTATATATGAATCTTTTTTTTTTTCTCTCTGCAGCGTGACAGTAGCTTCCCAGATCATTTATTTTAATTCGGAAATGTAACAGCTATTGTAAAAACAAAATATCCCTGAAATTCCCAACAAAGGTGAAGTGAAATTGTGTCTTCTACAATATTCCTCATTAGTCTAAACTGTTCCTCTTGTTCCTCTCCCCATTGCAAAATCTTCAGAATTTATTACTTTACAGCCAGGATTATAACAAGATAATATTAATAAATACTGTACTTATGAACATGTATTTTGAGTCATATCATTGTATTTTTAGCTCTTTAACTACAGATGCATTGATTTCAATAGCTTTTTATTTTACAAGTCTTACCTTTGATACACGTAATTACACCACCAATAATCTATCTTTGTGTTTGAAGAGTAGAAAACAGGAATGTTGACTGTAGAAGGAAAACGGTGAAGTAATGAATGACTCGGGTATGAACAATGGAATTGTTGCACCCACGCAGATAATATAATAAATCTCAGTGTGCAAAAAAGATTTAAAGCAACATGTTACCCATATGCTAACTCACATGAAAGTAATGCAGCATAGCTGTGAAAAGCTGACTAGAAAATATCACATGAACAGATTGTACCTTACGATTTCTTCAGCTCACTAGAGTAAGTGCTCTGTAAGCTGTTTTCCTTCTGCTATGCTTTTTATTGTCATTTGCATGGTGTATAAACAAAACAACCACAGCCAATCAGCATCATCAGTGTTTAGTTTGTGCTTTGCTTTACTTGATTTCATAGTAAATTACCTTAAACTGAGGAAAATAAAGTGACTGACCATACATGTCCTGATTGGATGTTTAAAATTCCTCTCATGTGCATAACAAGACCCCACTGGGCCCTAGGACAAAGATTGTGGCTTGGCACCCCTTTTTCAACAGCTCACTTTCTGGCTGTTTGCAATCAACAAAGGTTGACTGAGCAGAGGTGGGTTTGATTGCATTATACCAATATATACTGGGCCCATTAAGGTAATTCTCAGCTGACTTGTTCTTCAATAAGACTTTAAAAAGAAAAAAATGGCATCCACTGAGATCCGAGGAATGGAGATTACACGTACAGCCACGTGAGTTTTTTTTTCCCACAGTAAGGAGGATATGAAATTCTGGGGTTGATCACAAGCTTGTGTTTTTATCAGAGATAGGGCCCGGTGATGTAAAGCTCTTCATTCTGGTGACATTATCTAATTATCTATTTTATGTTATAGTCAGTTCTGCCAGGTTCATCAACGAATTTAAAAAATGACAAAGTTCTTGTCATGAAGGTGAGACACATATGTTGCAAAATAATGCTTAAAAAAATCTCCCAAAGATTTCTCTACACGCCATCGAGTTATCATCATCAGGATCTAAGAATTGTCAGTGGGTTTTTTCCAGTGATCATAATCCAAAAATGCTTCTGCTTTTTATACCCCTGAAGTTGAGAATTGTTAGCTTCCAAACAAAGCACAAAATCATTATCGGCATTGTTAATCTCCTGATTTCATAACCATAAAAGCAAATGTGTGTGATTTGTGACAAACAATATGACGATTTTAGGGGTTTAGCATTTACATCACAGGGTGAAGGGTCAGTTTGGTGAGTGATCACTTTTAGTAGTGTGATGTTAATAGGTGGCACATGTGCAACTAACCTGTTGTGATTCTGTTATAATGTTTGTATCTGACAATGTATCATATGATATACTTTTGCATTGTATTTTACTCCTTACTTTTTCTTTATATATTATGTCTGTACGTCAAGTCAATGGGGCCGAATTATCAAGGGCGGAATGGTCCCTGATACCCCTGTTTCTGAGCGAGCCATTAGGCTCGCCGTAAACAGCAGTTAAGAAGCAGCGGTCTTAAGACCGCTGCTCCTTAAATGGTCCGCCTGCTCTGAGCAGCGGACAGCAATCAACCCAATCAGATACGATCGGGTTGATTGACACCCCCTGCTAGCGGCCAATTGGCAGGAGGCAGTATTGCACAAGCAGTTCACCAGAACTGCTTGTGCAATGATAAATGCCGAAAGCGGATCATGTCGGACAGACCGTTGATAAATCATTCCCCATATCTCAATAAAAAGAAACTTTAAAAAAAATATATACTGTATATACTGTTGTGATACAAAACCAGAGAGATATGTACTGTATATTTCCTTTTAAGGGCTTTAAACAGGAGCGTTATCGGTATAATGGGAATGTGTGTTTGATGAGATACTTATTAGTGTTTAAAGGCTTATTATTCATGTTTTAACTTTAATTAATTGAGTTGTTAGCATTTGTATCTGTTATGTTGTTTCTTAAAGGGACACTAAACCCAATTTTTTTTATTTCGTGATTCAGATAGATCAAAGAAGACGGAGGATCCGCTGACTTGCGTAAAACGTAGCTTTATTGAAAATTCATTAAAATTCCGGAAAGGCAGACAACACTGAAGAACAAACTGAAGTGGTGTGGCACTGCTGGCTGTCTGCCTTTCCTGAATTTTAATGGATTTTCATGAATTTTAATGGATTTTCAATAAAACTAAGTTTTACGCAACTCAGCGGATCCTCCGTCTTCTTTGATCTACTTCATTACCAGCTGATCTGCTGACCATTCACTGACGAGGGTGGGTGTGAGCAGGAGTCTCAATTTGATTAGAGGACCTAGTTCCGGTAACAGAGGTGGAGCAGCAGTGCGGTGGAGGTCCCATGAGGACACCAGAGATACCGGTGAAGCTTCCTGAGCACTTGGTGAGACAAGATGTATATGTCAGTGCTCTTAAGGTATGAGATTTAAGTCCGGTATATGCTTAAAGGGCGAGTGGGATCTGAGCAGTAGCTCGTGACAAAAAGGAATATTGTCATTTTTCACGCACAGCAGCACGCCATTATTCATCATTTCCTCTTTGAGACACCTATATTATGACCGGTATCTGACATGTATAGTGTGTGGAGTTTTAGACGGTCTTATTTGCTTATATGACATTCTGCGCTGTACTAACATTTCAAGTGCTTGTGATTTGAATAGGTGATTCAGATAGAGCAAGAAATTTTAAGCAACTTTCTAATTTACTCCTATTATCAAATTGTTTTCATTCTCTTGGTATCTTTATTTGAAATGCAAGAATTTAAGTTTAGATGATGGCCCATTTTTGGGGAACAACCTGGGTTGTTCTTGCTGATTGGTGGATAAATTCATCAACCAATAAAATAGGGCTGTCCCGAGGAAGCTTAGATGCCTTCTTTTTTAAATAAAGATAGCAAGTGAACGAAGAACAATTGCCTCCATTACATATGCAGCTTCGCCCGCAAAATCCCCAGCCACCAGATTTTACGTGAGTTTGGTATTACATATATGGCGTAGCATACAAGTTACCCGCGTATATTTCACCCGTCACCCGCAATTATTACTCCCATAGGCTAACATAGAACCGCGTCGCAAATTGGTATCCAATATCCAGCGCAAGGACTTACGTGGGGAAAATGGAGAAATCTTACTCCATTTTTACCTCGCCATAAAAGGCAGCCGTAGCAAGCCTTGCGCTGAGTGTGGGAGCACCGTAACTCCCTAAAATGCCTGCAAAAATCAACTAACACCTAACGCATGCGCAATGTCTATCTACCTGTCAACCGCAATCCCCCACTGCAATAACTAATAAAGTGTATTAACCCTATATCCGCCATCAAACCCACACCGTAAGTAATAACTAAATTATTAACCCCTAAATCCGCCAACCCCAACATCGCAAACTACCTCTTAAAACTATTAACCCTTAATCCGCCATAGCCCACAACTCTATAAACCTATTCAACTATTAACCCCTAAACCGCCATAGCCCACATAGCCTATTAAATGTATTAACCCCTAATCTGCCACTGTCACTATAATAAAGTTATTAACCCCTAAACCTAAGTCTAACCTTAACACCCCCCTAACTTAAATATTATTTAAATAAATTTACTATTATTAACTCAATTATTCCTATTTAAAACTAAATACTTACCTATAAAATAAACCCTAAAATAGCTACAATATAATTAATAATTACATTGTAGCTATTTTAGGATTTATTTTTATTTTACAAGCAACTTTGTATTTATTTTTACTAGGTAGAATAGTTATTAAATAGTTATTAACTATTTAATAGCTACCTAGTAAAAATAAAGACAAATTTACCTGTAAAATAAATCCTAATACTACACTATCATTAAATAAATTAAATTAATTAACTACAATTAGCTATAATTAAATACAATTAAATAAAATAAAATAAAGTACAAAAAACCCCCACTAAATTACAGAAAATACAAAAAATTACAAGAAGTTTAAACTAATTACACCTAATCTAAGCCCCCTAATAAAATAAAAAAGCCCCCCAAAATAATAAAAATCCCTACCCTATACTAAATTACAAATAGCCCTTAAAGGGGCCTTTTGCGGGGCATTGTCCCAAAGTAATCAGCTCTTTTACCTGTAAAAAAAAGTACAAATCCCCCCCAACATTAAAACCCACTACCCACACACCCAACCCTTCTCTAAAACAAACCCAATCCCCCCTTAATTAAACCTAACACTAACCCCTTGAAGATCACCCTACCTTGAGCCGTCTTCACCCAGCCGGGCAGAAGTATTCATCCGATCCGGGCAGAAGTCTTCATCAAATCCGGGCAGAAGAGATCCTCCAGCCGGGCAGAAGTCTTCATCCAAGCGGCATCTTCTATCTTCTTCCATCCGACGAGGAGCAGCTCCATCTTGAATACATCCGACGCAGAGCATCCTCTTCGTTCGACGTCCAACTGAAGAATGAAGGTTCCTTTAAATGACGTCATCCAAGATGGCGTCCCTTCAATTCCAATTGGCTGATAGAATTCTATCAGCCAATCGGAATTAAGGTAGGAAAAATCCTATTGGCTTATGCAATCAGCCAATCGGATTGAAGTTCAATCTGATTGGCTGATCCAATCAGCCAATAGGATTGACCTTGCATTCTATTGGCTGTTCCAATCAGCCAATAGAATCCAAGCTCAATCCGATAGGCTGATTGCATCAGCCAATAGGATTTTTCCTACCTTAATTCCGATTGGCTGATAGAATGCTATCAGCCAATCGGAATTGAAGGGACACCATCTTGGATGACATCATTTAAAGGAACCTTCATTCTTCAGTTGGACGTCGAACGAAGAGGATGCTCCGCGTCAGATGTCTTCAAGATGGAGCCGCTCCTCGTCGGATGGACAAGATAGAAGATGCCGCTTGGATGAAGACTTCTGCCCGGCTGGAGGACCTCTTCTGCCCGGCTGGAGGACCTCTTCTGCCCAGATTCGATGAAGACTTCTGCCCGGATCAGATGAAGACTTCTGCCCGGCTGGGTGAAGACGGCTCAAGGTAGGGTGATCTTCAAGGGGTTAGTGTTAGGTTTTTTTAAGGGGGGTTGTATTTCTTTTTTTACAGGTAAAAGAGCTGATTACTTTGGGGCAATGCCCCGCAAAAAGCCCTTTTAAGGGCTATTTGTAATTTAGTATAGGGTAGGGATTTTTATTATTTTGGGGGGCTTTTTTATTTTATTAGGGGCTTAGATTAGGTGTAATTAGTTTAAACTTCTTGTAATTTTTTTTTATTTTCTGTAATTTAGGCCTAGATTTGGAGTTTGGCGTTAGCCGTGAAAACCAGCGTTAGAGGCTCCTAACGCTGGTTTTGGCCGCCCGCTGGTATTTGGAGTCAGTGATTAAAGGGTCTAACGCTCACTTTTCAGCCGCGACTTTTCCATACCGCAGATCCCCTTACGTCAATTGCGTATCCTATCTTTTCAATGGGATCTTCCTAACGCCGGTATTTAGAGTCGTTTCTGAAGTGAGCGTTAGAGCTCTAACGACAAAACTCCAGCCGCAGGAAAATAGCAGTAGTTAAGAGCTTTCTGGGCTAACGCCGGTTCATAAAGCTCTTAACTACTGTACCCTAAAGTACACTAACACCCATAAACTACCTATGTACCCCTAAACCGAGATCCCCCCACATCGCCGCCACTCGATTAAAATTTTTTAACCCCTAATCTGCCGACCGCCACCTACGTTATACTTATGTACCCCTAATCTGCTGCCCCTAACCCCACCGAGCCCTGTATTACATTTATTAACCCCTAACCTGCCCCCCACAACGTCGCCGCCAGCTACTTACAATAATTAACCCCTAATCTGCCGACCGCAAAGCGCCGCCACCTACGTTATACTTATGTACCCCTAATCTGCTGCCCCTAACACCGCCGACCCCTATATTATATTTATTAACCCCTAATCTGCCCCCCTCAACGTCGCCGACACCTGCCTACACTTATTAACCCCTAATCTGCCGAGCGGACCTGAGCGCTACTATAATAAATGTATTAACCCCTAATCCGCCTCACTAACCCTATAATAAATAGTATTAACCCCTAATCTGCCAAGCGGACCTGAGCGCTACTATAATAAAGTTATTAACCCCTAATCCGCCTCACTAACCCTATCATAAATAGTATTAACCCCTAATCTGCCCTCCCTAACATCGCCGACACCTAACTTCAATTATTAACCCCTAATCTGCCGACCGGAGCTCACCGCTATTCTAATAAATGTATTAACCCCTAAAGCTAAGTCTAACCCTAACACTAACACCCCCCTAAGTTAAATATAATTTAAATCTAACGAAATAAATTAACTCTTATTAAATAAATTATTCCTATTTAAAGCTAAATACTTACCTGTAAAATACATCCTAATATAGCTACAATATAAATTATAATTATATTATAGCTATTTTAGGATTTATATTTATTTTACAGGCAACTTGGTAATTATTTTAACCAGGTACAATAGCTATTTAATAGTTACCTAGTTAAAATAATAACAAATTTACCTGTAAAATTAATCCTAACCTAAGATATAATTAAACCTAACACTACCCTATCAATAAATTAATTAAATAAACTACCTACAATTACCTACAATTAACCTAACACTACACTATCAATAAATTAATTAAACACAATTCCTACAAATAAATACAATTAAATAAACTAGCTAAAGTACAAAAAATAAAAAAGAACTAAGTTACAAAAAATAAAAAAATATTTACAAACATAAGAAAAATATTACAACAATTTTAAACTAATTACACCTACTCTAAGCCCCCTAATAAAATAACAAAGCCCCCCAAAATAAAAAATTCCCTACCCTATTCTAAATTAAAAAAGGTAAAAGCTCTTTTACCTTACCAGCCCTGAACAGGGCCCTTTGCGGGGCATGCCCCAAGAATTTCAGCTCTTTTGCCTGTAAAAAAAAACATACAATACCCCCCCCCCAACATTACAACCCACCACCCACATACCCCTAATCTAACCCAAACCCCCCTTAAATAAACCTAACACTAAGCCCCTGAAGATCTTCCTACCTTGTCTTCACCATCCAGGTTCACCGATCCGTCCTGAAGAGCTCCTCAGATGTCCTGATCCAAGCCCAAGCGGGGGGCTGAAGAGGTCCATGATCCGGTCAAAGTCTTCATCCAAGCGGGGCAGAAGAGGATCTTCCATCCGATTGAAGTCTTCATCCAAGCAGCATCCATCCGGAGCGAAGCGGCAGGATCCTGAAGACCTCCAGCGCGGAACATCCATCCGGCCCGACGACTGAACGATGAATGACTGTTCCTTTAAGGGACGTCATCCAAGATGGCGTCCCTCAAATTCCGATTGGCTGATAGGATTCTATCAGCCAATCGGAATTAAGGTAGGAATTTTCTGATTGGCTGATGGAATCAGCCAATCAGAATCAAGTTCAATCCGATTGGCTGATCCGATCAGCCAATCAGATTGAGCTCGCATTCTATTGGCTGATCGGAACAGCCAATAGAATGCGAGCTCAATCTGATTGGCTGATTGGATCAGCCAATCGGATTGAACTTGATTCTGATTGGCTGATTCCATCAGCCAATCAGAAAATTCCTACCTTAATTCCGATTGGCTGATAGAATCCTATCAGCCAATCGGAATTCGAGGGACGCCATCTTGGATGACGTCCCTTAAAGGAACAGTCATTCGTCGTTCAGTCGTCGGGCCGGATGGATGTTCCGCGCTGGAGGTCTTCAGGATCCTGCCGCTTCGCTCCGGATGGATGCTGCTTGGATGAAGACTTCAATCGGATGGAAGATCCTCTTCTGCCCCGCTTGGATGAAGACTTTGACCGGATCATGGACCTCTTCAGCCCCCCGCTTGGGCTTGGATCAGGACATCGGAGGAGCTCTTCAGGACGGATCGGTGAACCTGGATGGTGAAGACAAGGTAGGAAGATCTTCAGGGGCTTAGTGTTAGGTTTATTTAAGGGGGGTTTGGGTTAGATTAGGGGTATGTGGGTGGTGGGTTGTAATGTTGGGGGGGGGTATTGTATGTTTTTTTTTACAGGCAAAAGAGCTGAAATTCTTGGGGCATGCCCCGCAAAGGGCCCTGTTCAGGGCTGGTAAGGTAAAAGAGCTTTTACCTTTTTTAATTTAGAATAGGGTAGGGAATTTTTTATTTTGGGGGGCTTTGTTATTTTATTAGGGGGCTTAGAGTAGGTGTAATTAGTTTAAAATTGTTGTAATATTTTTCTTATGTTTGTAAATATTTTTTTATTTTTTGTAACTTAGTTCTTTTTTATTTTTTGTACTTTAGCTAGTTTATTTAATTGTATTTATTTGTAGGAATTGTGTTTAATTAATTTATTGATAGTGTAGTGTTAGGTTAATTGTAGGTAATTGTAGGTAGTTTATTTAATTAATTTATTGATAGGGTAGTGTTAGGTTTAATTATATCTTAGGTTAGGATTTATTTTACAGGTAAATTTGTTATTATTTTAACTAGGTAACTATTAAATAGCTATTGTACCTGGTTAAAATAATTACCAAGTTGCCTGTAAAATAAATATAAATCCTAAAATAGCTATAATATAATTATAATTTATATTGTAGCTATATTAGGATGTATTTTACAGGTAAGTATTTAGCTTTAAATAGGAATAATTTATTTAATAACAGTTAATTTATTTCGTTAGATTTAAATTATATTTAACTTAGGGGGGTGTTAGTGTTAGGGTTAGACTTAGCTTTAGGGGTTAATACATTTATTAGAATAGCGGTGAGCTCCGGTCGGCAGATTAGGGGTTAATAATTGAAGTTAGGTGTCGGCGATGTTAGGGAGGGCAGATTAGGGGTTAATACTATTTATGATAGGGTTAGTGAGGCGGATTAGGGGTTAATAACTTTATTATAGTAGCGCTCAGGTCCGGTCGGCAGATTAGGGGTTAATAAGTGTAGGCAGGTGTCGGCGACGTTGTGGGGGGCAGATTAGGGGTTAATAAATATAATATAGGGGTCGGCGGTGTTAGGGGCAGCAGATTAGGGGTACATATGGATAACGTAGGTTGCGGCGGTTTACGGAGCGGCAGATTAGGGGTTAAAAATAATATGCAGGGGTCAGCGATAGCGGGAGCGGCAGATTAGGGGTTAATAAGTGTAAGGTTAGGGGTGTTTAGACTCGGGGTACATGTTAGAGTGTTAGGTGCAGACGTAGGAAGTGTTTCCCCATAGGAAACAATGGGGCTGCGTTAGGAGCTGAACGCTGCTTTTTTGCAGGTGTTAGGTTTTTTTTCAGCTCAAACAGCCCCATTGTTTTCTATGGGGGAATCGTGCACGAGCACGTTTTTGAGGCTGGCCGCGTCCGTAAGCAACTCTGGTATCAAGAGTTGCATTTGCGGTAAAAATGCTCTACGCTCCTTTTTTGGAGCCTAACGCAGCATTTGTTTGAACTCTCGATACCAGAGTTAAATTTATGGTGCGGCCAGAAAAAAGCCCGCGGAGCGTTAACAGCCCATCTACCGCCAAACTCCTAATCTAGGCCTTAGTGTTTTGTTTTGTTTTGTACTTCAGTTTATTTTATTTAATTGTATTTAATTATAGCTAATTGTAGTTAATTAATTTAATTTATTTAATGATAGTGTAGTGTTAGGTGTAATTGTAACTTAGGTTAGGATTTATTTTACAGGTAAATTTTGTCTTTATTTTAACTAGGTAGCTATTAAATAGTTAATAACTATTTAATAACTATTCTACCTAGTTAAAATGAATACAAAGTTGCCTGTAAAATAAAAAATAGCTACAATGTAATTATTCATTATATTGTAGCTATCTTAGGGTTTATTTTATAGGTAAGTATTTAGATTTAAATAGGAATAATTGAGTTAATAATAGTAAATTTATTTATATTTATTTAAATAATATTTAAGTTAGGGGGGGTTAGGGTTAGACTTAGGTTTAGGGGTTAATAACTTTATTATAGTGGTGGCGACGTTGGCGACGGCAGATTACGGGTTAATACATTTAATAGGCTATATGGGCTATGGCGGTTTAGGGGTTAATACTGGAATAGGTTAATTGCGTTGTGGGCTATGGCAGTTTAGGGGTTAATAATTGAGTTATTACTTGCGGTGTTGGTTTGATGGCGGATATAGGGGTTAATAGTTTAAATAGGCATATTGCGTTGTGGGGGGTTGTCGGTCTAGGGGTTAATACATTTAATATTAGTAATGAGAGGGGGGATTGCGGATATAGGGGTTTTACGTGTCGGGCTTATTTTTGGGAGGCGTGTTAGACTTTTACAGGAGATTTGTTATTTTCTTTACTTTTTTTAGGCGCCGGCAGTTTCTAAAGTGCCGTAAGTCACTGGCGACTCCAGAAATTAGTATTTACGCTCATTTCTTGACATCGCTAGTTTATCAGACTTATGGCACTTTATGAACTGCCGGCGGGGTTTATGTGCGAGGTGAAATTACGGGCATCGCAGGTTCCCACGCTTGCGCCGAAACCTGAGCCGTATATTTGATCGCGCCCATAATATGAGTAAATTAGAAAGTTGCTTAAAATGGTATGCTCTATCTGAATCAGGAAAAAAACTGTGGGTTCAGTGTCTCTTTAAGGTCATCCAGTATGGGGTAGGTAAAGTCTGCACATGTGAAAAAACATTCTAAAACTTTCTGGGGTTCTTTGTAATAATTTGAAAAATGTTGTCTTTAGTCCTTTTAGCTGTGGAATTCAATAAATGAAAAACGTATCAAGAATTTGAAGTTTAAGCAAAGAAACAGGACTGGCACATGCTAAGTATACCGAACTGATCATGAAAAAATGCTGCCGATAAACAATGAAAATGTCTGATTATGAAAGGGTCGACATGGAAAGTGATCATCTGCCGCTGTTAACACACAAATTATTATCAAGAGATTGATTTTGATCTATCTTCTCTCTGTCTTCTGAGGTTGTATAAGCATATTCAATAGCTGTTACTAAAATAGGATGTTTTATTCACAGAGCAGGACATACAAGGATGTAATATTAGGGGCCCAATGATCAAATAATTATTTTAAATACAAGAATCAGCATAAAGTTGCAGTTTCCCAAACATGTAAACGAAAACTAAATACAGCAGAATTTAGTAATTGACAGATATGCAATAAAAAGGCAATGCAATAGCAATTACTTTGAATATGAAATGAGCATTGGAATATTTTCTGATAAATTTCAAAGTTAGTCCAGTTTCATTTTTGTGTCCCTTTAAAGAGACAATGAAGTTCCACTTTTTTATCTTTAATTATACATACCTGTTTAAAGGTACAGTGTATACCCAATACATAATGTAGGAGGCCTCCCATCTTTTGCGTGTATGTTTTGGTATGTAAAGTTTCTCCAATCAGAATCGACTCGTAAATAAGTTTTCTTACTCCCACAGGCTGATTTGTGCAGTGCAATTTGAAATAGCTAACTGAAAAATATTAAATATGCACTGCTAAACTGTCATACAAGAAATCTGCTAACTGGACAAGAAGAAACATGTCAGCGGAGCTTGGTGGCCATTTTTGGATGCTAACAAACAATCATTGTTTAAAAGTTTAATGTACATCTTACAAGCTTATAGATGTGGAACCTGTTGCAAGATGCTGCTCTGGTATTTAACAATAAGTAATAAAAATTAAGTATTGGGTCTAAACTGTCCCTTTAATTTAAGGTTTACTTTTCCAAAGAGAGAGGTACAGTCAATCAGAATAATGTAATGCAAAATAGCAGAGCTAGGTATGCTCTGGGCCTTCCTATATATGTCAATTTAGTTTCTTTTGCTCTGCAAAGTAAACTGTGCCCCATGCAATTCACTGCTTATTTCTGCAGTTTTGGAGATGCAGAATTTACATATTGTATTGTGTGTGCACAGCATGAGCAGACATGGGTAATGAGTGTTCTCTACTATTCCACATTACAGCGGGTGGTACTGCTTCTAATTTGTACCGTCCACTTTCTCATAGGAAATAAATAGCAAAGAACCAATAAAAGAACAAGGGATTTAAAACAATTCAAGGTTATTACCTTTAAACAGGTATGTTTTCGTTAAAGTTAAAAACAAAGTGTGTTCCCTTTCAACTTAGTTTGCAGATTTATACATTTAATTAATATCTGACCCATTTGTAAAACTTATTTTATACTAGACTCTTATTATAATTAGTTTATGCAAAGTTAATTGGGCCCACGAGAAATTGCCTTTTTTTATCTCTCCATGCGCCTATCGATATCGTCCTTAGGAAACTAAAGGGATCACTTCCTGTTCAAAAATTTACCCACATTGCCAGTGATCTTGGATCAAGAAAGTGTGGAGGGAGCATGCATTCAAAGCATGTTTATATTATGGGCCAACTCAAGGAAATTGTGCTGCCTGGGTCCGAGAATGCAATGACGCCCCCCCCGACACTGATTAGAATATCAACTTACTAGCCAGACTGCTGACCTTACTAAGCCTGCCTACCTGCATGCAACCAATGCTTATGCACAATTGCGGCAATAAGTGGAAGGAAGTTATGGAAGAGCTGCACTTGTCCCACCTTGAATGTCGAGCCTGACCAGTTCTGTGTCTTTCTGCATGATGAGGTTATGTTGCTGGGAGCCTGCGATTTTCCCCACAGAGACACAGGACAGGATTGGTTTGGGTCTGACATTGACTGAGCCTTGTCAAGTGCTGCCTGGGTCCATCTGACCCACTTGGTCCCATGGTTGAGCCAGCCCTATTTACATAACATATACTGTGCGTTCACTAAAAGTAAATATGGTTTCTGTGTAGTAACAGATCAAATAATAGATATGTAAGCAAAGTTTTACTGTACATTCAGTCAGTGGCGGCTGGTGACTTTGGAAGATGGGGGAGCACTAGCCCTGCCCCCTCAGATGGCTCCGCCCATTTTAATGTGTGTGTATGTGTATATATATATATATATATATATATATATATATACATACACAGTATATATATATATATATACATACATACACAGTATATATATATATATATATATATATATATATATACATACACAGTATATATATATACACACACATATATTTATATATATATATATATATATATACACACACACATACATACATATACACATGCACACACACATATACATGCACACAAATACATATACACTGTTACACACACAAATACATACATGCACACACAGGCATATACATACATACACATACATTACATACACATACACATATACACATAAAATAAATGCACACACACATATACATATATGCACACACAGACATATACATACATACACTACACATACACATATAAAATACATGACCAGAAGATACAGCATCTTATAGAGAAAACCCCTTGTCTCCTACACGCTCCCACGGCTGAATTAAACAATTGTGTGTCACCCAAAGAATCTCAAGCTGACCAGTGCAACAATAATAATAAGCTGTCCATATGGACATACAATCACCCGTTCCAGCACAACAAAGCCTAACAGTTTCAACACTGGGTGCAGAGGAAAATCTCCCTAAAATCACATCACAGGGCTTGCAAAGCACAGCGCGACCATCCTTTCTGGGAAACCTTGCTACAGAAACTTATGGTGACACATTAATTTGCGGCAACAGACTACCAGCTTACACTCATATGCTGCCCTAATAAAAACAAGGTAATAACTTACCACAGAATTACCATAATACAGTCTTAGATCTAGGGACGGTTTTTATTACTTAACAAACTGTAATGCTTGCACAGTAAAATAGTTTCCTATATACTATACCTTATTTAAAAAACGGCCCTGTACAGGACAGTTAGCTTCCCTGCTCTGATTCTGTCTGAACCGCCCAAAAACACTTCAGGAGGTGAGGGGGAGGAGCCTCGTGGGGGCCATCACATGCAGAGTGCCAGCGTATCACAGAGGCTGGGGGAGGAGACAGAGCACAGGCTGAACCCAGTCACACAGATCAGCCTGTGCGATTATGCCTCTATAGGCATGAGGCTGGGGAGGAGCTATGCCTGCACAGTGAATACATTGAGATCACTGTGCAGGCATATAGGGCTCCTTACCGCACGTGCGAGTGGGGGGTGGAGACTGGAGTCAATACTATGACTCAGCCTCTCAGGCAGCAGCAGGCAGTGCTACGAGTGCCATGGTGGTGTGGTGTGACGTCACGGACGTCAGCACACTGAGTAGTCCACCCGGTCCTAGCTCCTGCCTGCTCCTGCCTGTATCGTTGTAAATTGTAAATATAATACTGTATACATAGTATGCCATGCTGCATAGTGACACAGACAGCAGGACAGCACACAACTTGGGGGAAATAATAAATTATTAATAATATAAAATAATATAAATAAAAAATATATATCAAATTTTTAATTTTTTTTTTCTAATTTTTTATTTTTGGCTCATTTTTTTTCTCCCTCCTCTGCCCCCTGGGGGTTCACGTGCGACAGTGCACAAATGGAGGAGCCTCCGCTGCATTCAGTAGATTTCTTACAATTGCTACTAAAAGGGTGGCAAGATAGCTATGTGTGATAGATGGAGTATTTTCTTTTTAAAATTAGAAACTCCCGGCTATGTTTCACCATTAAATACAGGTTACCCCCCACACACACACACACATGAAACTCTCATGGAACACCCATATATTTGCTCTGTATGTGATCACCACTGTTAATAATAAAAACAACAACAAAAAACATTAATAAGAAATCTATCTGAGCTGGGGAGTTGTGGGTATATTGTACATGTGTATGTAGTTTCTTATATGTATGTATTATACTGTAAAATACTATCGGCTAGATTACGAGTTTTGCGATATGAGTGAAAAAGCAGCATTAAGGCTCTTTTTCACTACCGCTGGTATTAAGAATCTTGCAGGTTTAGGGGCACCGCACACTTTTTTGGCCGTAACGCAACATAATTACCACAGCTTTCAAAAAGTCCTTTTTTCAATGGGACTTCCATAGCGCCGGAATTACGAGTCTGTCTGGGAGGCCAAAAAGTGAGCGGTACAAGATCCATACCGTAAACTGAAAATCAGTAGTTTTACGCTACAAAGCTGTAACATAAAACTCATAACTAAAGTGCTGAAAAGTACACTAACACCCATAAACTACCTATTAACCCCTAAACCGAGGCCCTCCCGCATCGCAAACACTAAAATAAAATTATTAACCCCTAATCTGCCGCTCCGGACATCACCGCCACTATAATAAACATATTAACCCCTAAACCGTTGCACTCCCGCATTGCAAACACTAGTTAAATATTATTAATCCCTAATCTGCCGCCCCTTACATCGTCGCCACCTACCTACATTTATTAACCCCTAATCTTCCGCCCACAACGTTGCCGCCACTATACTAAAGTTATTAACCCCTAAACCTAACCCTAACACCCACTAACTTTAATGTAATTAAATCTAAATAAAACCTACTATTAATAACTAAATAATTCCTATTTAAAACTAAATACTTACCTGTAAAATAAACCCTAAGATAGCTACAATATAACTAATAGTTACATTGTGTCTAGCTTAGGTTTTATTTTTATTTCACAGGCAAGTTTGTATTTATTTTAACTAGGTAGAATAGTTACTAAATAGTTATTAACTATTTACTAACTACCTAGCTAAAATAAATACAAATTTACCTGTAAAATAAAACCTAACCTGAGTTACACTAACACCAAATCTTACACTACAATTAAATAAATTACATAAATTAACTACAATTAACTAAATTACAAAAACAAACAAACGCTAAATTACACAAAATAAAAAAAGAAATTATCAGATATTTTAAGTAATTACACGTAATCTAATAGCCCAATCAAAATAAAAAGCCCCCCCCCAAATTAAAAAAAAACCCTAGCCTAAACTAAACTACCAATAGCCCTTAAAAGGGCCTTTTGTGGGACATTGCCCCAAAGAAATCAGCTCTTTTACCTGTAAAAATAAATACAAACAACCCCCCAACAGTTAAACCCACCACCCACACAACCAACCCCCCAAATAAAATCCTAACTAAAAAAACCTAAGCTCCCCATTGCCCTAAAAAGCGTATTTGGATGGGCATTTAGCTCTTCTTCTGCACAAAAGCCCTAAAAATAAAACCCACCCAATAAACCCTTTAAAAAGCCTAACACTAACCCCCAAAGATCCACTTACAGTTTTTGAAGACCCGACATCCATCCTCAACAAAGCCGGCAGAAGTCCTCAACAAAGTGGCAGAAGTCTTCATCCAACCGGGCAGAAGTCTTCATCCAACCGGGTAGAAGTCTTCATCCAGACGGCATCTTCTATCTTCATCCATCCGGCGCGGAGCGGGTCCATCTTCAAGATATCCGGCATGTGCATCCTCTTCAATCAACGTCTTCTTCTGAATGAGGTTTCCCTTTAAATTATGTCATCTAAGATGGTGTCCCTTAGATTCTGATTGGCTTGACATAAAGGGGTAAATTTATAAAGTGAATCTGCCTCTTTTTTGTCCCTGCCTTTTTTGTGGCCACGCCCACCCATGGCCGGTATTTTTTTTAGGAAAAGGTGGCAACCCTATCAATCATAGAAAGTGAGACAATAAATAAATAAAAAAAAAATCAAGAAAGTAAAAAAAGTCCATCTTTTGATGAACGAACCGTTCAGGCTGCTTCACTTCTCACCTGATAGGTACTGACTTTACAGATTTAGAAGATATAAGAAATAAAGGCGGGGCGCTATATAGCTTAATCCTGTAGGCCTTCAAAGAATAACCAGAAATACAGGAATATCTCACTTTGACACCACAGAAGTGGTGCAGAAAGTGCTTAGCGAGAAACGCGTCGTTTGAATAAAGTATTCTTTTACAGAGTTGGTGACTTTTGTATTCTCATACTGGGCTACTGGAGATTGATGTTATCTTCAACAGGGTATTCTGTGTAATCTCCAAACCACTTGAGAGCAGTCCCCAGCCCGGCTACTAGCGTGATTTGATCCAGAAGCAGTCTACCAGAGTTACAGTCAGCTGGAAAATGAAAATACCAGCTTGAATTTTCTGCACTGCTTCTGTGGTGCCATCCTTAAGAGTGAGTCATTCCTGTATTTCTGTTTATATCTTCATTTTGTTATTTAACCAGCGTGTTTTTAACTTTTGGCATGCTTTTTTGTTTTAAGGTTTCGTCTATGGGATATTAATATCCCATAGAAGGCAGTAGCTGCAGCTTTTTAATCTTACTAAAGTACTTTTTCAGCTTTGAACTATGTAAAACATGTTTTGGGAATCGACAGCTTTTTAATATTGAATTTGTATAGTCGCGTTAAATTCAAACTGTATTGTACATGTTTTAGTTCTAATATCACACTGTACCAAATGTGTTATATATTAAAGGGGCAGTCTACAATAGAATTGTTATTTCTTAAAAAAGATAGATAATCCCTTTATTACCCATTCCCCAGTTTTGCATAACCAACACAGTTATATTAATATACTTTTTACTCTGTTATTACCTTGTATCTAAGTATCTTCTGACAGCCCCCTGATCACATGACATTTTATTTATTATCTATTGAGTTGCAGTTAGTACTGTGTAGTGCTAAATCTTAAATAACTTCTCGGGCGTGATCACAATGTTATCTATATGGCCCACATGAACTAGCAGTCTCCTGTCGTGAAAAGCAAATACAAAAGCATGTGATTAAATGGCTGTCAATAGAGCCTTTGAAATAGGCAGAAATCTAGAGTTTTAAATGTTATATATATATATATATATATATATATATTAATCTAACAATGTTGGTTGTGCAAAGCTAGGGAATGGGTAGTAAAGACAGTATCTATCTTTTTAATTGCACTAACAAGGACCTTTAATACTTTTGCTCTCTGATCAGGCTGGTACATACATATTTGAATAAAGTTTTGCAATGTTTTTTTAATACCATAATCAATGCCAATGAGAAAAACAAGATAAAACAAAATTATATTAACTATTCTGTTAAATTTCTACATTTCTTTACAAAATGTATGTAATGTTTATATATATATATATATATATATATATATATATATATATATATATATATATATATACAGGTGGCCCTCGTTTTACAACGGTTCAATTTACACCGTTTCAGAATAACAACCTTTTTTTCCAGTCATGTGACTTCTATTGAAAAGCATTGAGAAGCAGTGCATTTATTAAAATAGCCAGTAGATGGAGCTGTCCGCTTGTGTTGCAGCAAAGCCAAGTAAACTGAAATTAATCTGTTTAACCAGACCTGAGCTATCGAGCAAATTTCAAAGGAACAAATATAAATCAGTCCAGATTGGAATGCATAGAGCAACTCTTGGCAGGGCCCTCTACCCTATAATTGTTTTGTTGTACTCCCCTTTGTTTATAGCGCTGCGGAATCTGTTGGCGCTCTACAAATAACCGATAATAATAAATAGAAAGAACTGTTTGCAGAAAAATGCAAGTGAAGTCTGTGTTGTGTGATTATTTTATTAGGTTTATAATGCTGTTTAGCAAATGTTTTTGTTCATTTAACTTAGTTTAATTATATATTCTGTGTTGTGCGATTATTTTATTAGGTTTATAATGCTGTTTAGCATTTAAAGTCTTCATTTCAAAGCTTTAAAAATAATGAATTAGGTGTTACTTATGACAATTTTGAGAGGGGCCTGCAACCTATCTCCCTAACTTCCCATTGACTTATATTATAAACTGGGTTTCAATTTACAACGGTTTTGATTTACAACCATTCCTTCTGGAACCTAACCCCGGCGTAAACTGAGGGCTACCTATATATATATGTGTGTGTGTGAAGAGAGTAAGGAGCATAAACAGTCTTTAAATGCCAGGGTACTGAATGTGGATTAGATACAGCA